>NW_026262604.1:0-44589 GCF_021869535.1 Mytilus californianus | reverse complement strand
CTGACCAATGAACCATGAAAATGAGGTCAAGGACAAATGACACCTGCCAGTCAGACATGTACACCTTACAATCATTCCATACACCAAATATAGTTGACCAATGGCTTATAGTATTAGAAAAACAGACCAAAACACAAAAACTTAACATTGACCAATGAACCATAAAAATAGGTCAAGGACAAATGACACCTGCCAGACAGACATGTACACCTTACAATCATTCCATACACCAAATATAGTTGACCAATGGCTTATAGTATTAGAAAAACAGACCAAAACACAAAAACTTAACATTGACCAATGAACCGGGAAAAATGAGGTCAAGGTCAGATGAAACCTGCCAGACTGACATGTATCCCTTATAATCATTCCATACACCACATATAGCTGACCTACTGCTTGTAGTATCTGAGAAACGGATCTAATCACGTAACTTTAACCTTGATCACTGATCCATGAAATGAGGCTGAGGTCAGGTGAACCCTGTCTGATGGACATGTAGACGTTGCAAGGAACCCATATACCAAATATAGTTATCCTATTACTCATAATAAGTGAGAAATTTACATAACAAAAAAACTAAACTTTTTTTTCAAGCAGTCGTTGAACCATGAAAATAAGGTCAAGGACATTGGACATATGACAGACGGAAAGTTCGTAACATAAGGTATCTGCATACAAAGTATGAAGCATCCAGGTTTTCTACCTTCTGAAATATAAAGCTTTATACAAATAGTTTACGTCGCCGCCGCCGCCGCCGCCGGATAGTAATACCTATGTCTCACTTTCTGCGACTTTCGTCGCAGGCGAGACAATAATAAAACGATCAATTCCTGTGTTACACGATCAGAAAGGCGGACAATATCATATTATTTGAACGAAAGACACCAAGTGGATATCATATAAAAAAAAATACTTTTGCCGCCCCAGCAAAAAATAAGGACCACCCCTATAGCAAGCCTGCAAAAAGAAGACAACCAAATAAAAACCTTTCATAAGACGCAAATATGCGTTCTAGATTAACAGCATAATTTTTTTTAAATACGAGAAGATGTACACTAATTCAATCTTTTTCTCGCTTAAATTACTGATTGATTGATTGATTGTTGGATGCTTAACGTCCAGTGGCAAATATTTCATGCATATTCAGGACGAGAACAAAATAACAATAAATACAAAAGGTATGTTCTGTAAGAGGGGATTAAGGTCAGAGAAATTTAGACTGCCACGGGAAATGAAGGCATATTGGATAGGGACAGAAATTTAACCTTGCAACAGGTCACCTACGGACCCCTCAAATAGCCATAATAGAGAACAGTGTATATTGGGTACAGTATTACAAGAAAAAGAAAGAACTGTGGTTCCTTAAAAAGAAAAGTACATAGCATTAAAGAAAGAATAAACTTGATTCTGGTGATATATATCACTCCAAGTGGTTGAATTGAACAGGCCACCTACGGACCCATCAAAGTGTTGTTGCAAGGGTTCTTAACGTGCTAAAAGCGTGACACTCTCTTTACACGAGGCATCGGATTTAACGTCCCCATTCTGACCGGACGTATATCCCGCACAGCCAAACGGACGCCCCACTTTAGCAAGGGTTTTACTGCCGGTCGGAGGAAGACCAATGGTGACCATACTTCTATTCCCCAGTCACCCTTGGGGGATATCACGCTTTGAAAATTAAAATATATAATATAATAAATGTCATAAATAAATACATGATTTGGGAAATATGCAACTTAATTCCTATGCTTCATTTTCTCACATTTTTAAAACTGTATTGGAAATAAACACCTTTTTAACCTGCCACTCAAGTTATACACAGCTTTGCAGAAAATGTTACACAACAGATTTATACAATAAGCTTTGCTCGAAGGGTTAACATCTTGGACCATCACCATTATCTGGGTAAGGACTGTTCTGTCAGGATTCCGATTGAAAAAATAAGTATCGCAGACAGATAGTCATGGGCAAAATAGTGGGCACAAAATCTGACGTCATCGAATGATTGTTGGTTGCTTAACGTCCAGTGGCAAATATTTCATGCATATTCAGGACGAGAACAAATTAACAAAAAACACAATAGGCAGGTTCTGTAACAGGAGCGTCCGGGGTCAAGGTCGGAGAAACTTAGACTGCCACGGGAAATGAGGGCAATTGGATAGGGACAGAAATTTAACCTTGCAACAGGTCACCTACGGACCCCTCAAAGAGTTGTTACAAGGGTTCTTAACGTGCAAAGAGCGTGGCACTCCCTTTACACGAGGCATCGGATTTAACGTCCCTATTCTGACCGGACGTGGCTGCAAATTTGTACATCACGCACAGCCAAACGGACCCCCACTTTAGCAAGGGTTTTACTGCCGATCACTTATGGTTTACCAGTTAGAAATGCATATCACTTATATCAAATGCATAAGGGGGAATAACTCTCATATGGAGTCTCCGGATAGCTTCCGTCCAAATGGTCATTCTAATCCTGAAGATGTAACGAGTTATTTGGTAAAATAAATTTGTCGTGAACTTTTACGGTTGCAAAGGAGTAGTAGTAGAAGCCTCAACAGTGTTTGGGGAGATAACTCTTACAACGTAAAGTGTTCGGTTAAGCAGTGTTAGTTTCAAAAGCATATAAACTGTACGATATAATATTCCAAATATATAAGCGACATCTTATAAAACAAGAACACAACGAAAGAAAAAAAAATTATAATCATGCACTTTTCCAATATTCATAGATGGTTGCTAGGCAATTTTCGTTTTTATAAATTGTTGATAGGCACTTTTCCACTTTAAATGAATGATGGTTTAAAACTTATGTGATGACATCCTCCCTTGACCTTTAAGGTAAGGTCTATGTAATAGTTTATTTAGTCCTGAATCAAATCATGTAGGGTTACTAAGTACTTATTATATCGAACAAGAAATGATTGAAACAGGATGCTGTTACGAAGTCTCCCAAACGAAGTTCCCATAATTCGTCCTTCCCATAGTTGCCTGACATCACAAAGTCCAGTGAAAATTGGTTTGGTCCAGTAAAGTTATATGCATTAGTGATGTCTGGGGACTGACTCTGTATATCTTTCAAATCTTTGTTACATGACGAACAGGAATATATATCGTTTAGGGGTTGGGATCTCAACCATTTACAAGATATTAGAACTTTCTCAAATGGCAGGGGCTGGGGGTGATCCCTGGGGACTGACCCTATATATCATTCATATCTTCTTGACATGACTAATATGAATATATATGGTTTAGGCAGGGGGTCGCGACCATTTACAAGATATATGATCATTGGGGGGACCCCTTGGGACTGACCCATTATCATTTGAATCTTTGTGACATGACGAACAGGAATATATATGGTTTAGGGGAGGGGAATTCAACCATTTACAAGATATTAAAACAATCTCAAATGGTAGGGGGTGGGGTGACCCCTGGGGACTAATACTTTACTTCATTCAATGTGCTGTATCATGACTAACCAGAATATATATGATTAAGGGGTGGGGATCTTCACCATTTACAAGATTTTAGAACTTTCTCAAATAGCATGGGGTGGGGTGACCACTGGGGAGTATTTATTTCATTTGATGTGCTGTATCATGACTAACCAGATTATCTATGGTTTAGGGGTGGGGATCTCGACCATTTACAAGATGTTAGAACTTTTTCAAATGGCAGGGGGTGGGATGACCCCTGGGGACTAATCTTTTATTTCATTTGATGGACTGTCTCATGAAAAACAAGAATATATACGGTTTAGGGGTGAGAATCTCTACAACTTATAAGATATTAGAACTTTCTCAAATCGCAAGGGGTGGGGATGACCCCTGGGGACTAACCCTGTATTTCATTTGATGTGCTGTATCATGACAAACCAGAATATATATGGTTTAGGGGTGAGGATCTGGACCATTTACAAGATATTAGAACTTTCTCAAATGGCAGGGGGTCGGGATGACCCCTGGGGACTAACCCTGTATATCATTCAAACCATCTTAGCATGACAAACCAGAGTATATATGGTTTAGGGGTGGGGATCTTGACCACTTACACGATATTAGAACTTTCTTCAATGGCAGGGGGTGGGGGTGACACCTGGGGACTTACCCTGTAATTCATTTTCAATAATAAAGATTGTGTCTATCACAAATGGTTTTCAATTTATAATCATTTGAAAATTTTAAAAAATAAAATCCCATAGGGTTCTATAGTAAAACCCTCCTTTATTTTTGCCCCTCAAAGTACCCCTTTATAAACCCCATTGCACAAACAAAACCCTGATTCCACCACTAGACATGTTAGTCTAACATATTGTGAAACCCTAAGTTAATCTGACAAGCGGTTTTGGAGAACAGATGCGGGCAAGTTTAGATTTAAAAGCGGCGGAAGAGGAAGAGGAATAATAATAATAATAATAATAACTGAGCAAAAACAATAAGTCTTCCCAAACTTGGTTTGGGAGACTTAATAAGAGTGGTTGCTACGCACTTTTGACATGACCTTGACTTCTTACTGTTTAAATATTAATAAAATATGGGCTTTAAATGTCCTGAACATATTACCAATGTATGTTATGCTACCCGCTATTATCTTTCTTGTCAAAATTAAGTTAATGTACACAAGGTCAAAGGTCAAGGTCATCAATGACCTTTGACCTTGGGTAAAATTTATAGTATTTTAATTGCCAATAGTTCATTCATAGTCATTCAATTGTAATTACTTTTTGTGGATAATCTTAACATGGTCAAATTTCTCCTTAAGGGTGACTGGGGAATAGAAGTATGGTCACCATTGGTCTTCCTCCGACCGGCAGTAAAACCCTTGCTAAAGTGGGGCGTCAATTTGGTTGTGCGGGATATACAAATTTGCAGACACAACCGGTCAGAATGGGGACGTTAAATCCGATGCCTCGTGTAAAGAGAGTGCCACGCTCTTTGCACGTTAAGAACCCTTGCAACAACTCTTCGAGGGGTCCGTAGGTGACCTGTTGCAAGGCTAAATTTCTGTCCCTATCCAATATACCCTCATTTCCCGTGGCAGTCTAAATTTCTCCGACCTTAATCCCGGATGCCCCTTTTACAGAATCTACCTATTGTATTTATTGTTAATTTGTTCTCGTCCTGAATATGCATGAAATATTTGCCACTAGACGTTAAGCAACCAACAATCAAATTAACCCTCATTTTTCCCGACCATCATCCTTGATGGCATCTTTTATTACTACCTACCGATTGTATTTATTGTTAACTTGTTTTATCCCTGAACATGCAAAAAATATTTGCCACTCGACGTGAAGCAACCAACAATCAAATCAATCAATATGTTCACTCTTAGCTCAGAAACTTGTCTCGTGCTTAGAATACTGTGCTTCTAAGTATTTTTTCCTAACATGTTGCATGAACATTGAGTAGCTGGTTGAAATGATGTTATACCCATTTCGGAATGAATAGGGCTTAATGATAATGTTAGGACTATCGCCTCTCAATATGAATATTTCCCATCAGTAATTCTCTTGGCTCTGGGTCATATCCTTTTGATTGTACTCTTATATATCTTATATAACACTGACACCCTCCTCTGCATATTGTAGATAAAATTATTAAGCGTTTTCCTACCAAGTTACCTAATCCATGAACTCAGGAACTTCAGGGACTCCATCAATGCTCGGCCAAGGTATATACTCTGCTGCTTCTTCTTAGGCCCTTCTCAGCTTCTCCTGGGGCCAAGAAGTTTCAATATTATCTCTAGGTGTGTACGTCAAGTACACCTCTCCGGAGAGACCCCTAGCTTCATCGATGTTTTTCTGATGCGTACTAATACTCTTTTTTTTTAAATTGGAACAAAGCCAAACCTCAACAAATTGGTGATGCTTGCTTGTTCTTTTTAATTTTGAAATATATTAAATACAATTATGAATAAAAAAAAAGATTTTCTCTTATGATAAAATATGGAATTGATATTTATCTTTCTTTTACTGGTACCTTTGATAACTATTTACACCACTGGGCCAATTTGACAGTATTGTGATGCTAATAGTTTGACAATGTTTCAACACGTGCTAAGAGGTTTGACGGTCTCTCTTTGAAAACGTCAAAGCAGTCTATAATGATTCACACCTTTACATCAAATGTGCTTCCTAAAGTCCATGTTCATAGACATGCGCAATTCCTCACGCTCCAGCCAAAGGATGAAAGATTTCATTCTTATATACATCACGTGTATGATATCTTGGAAAGTCGTTAAGACATTTGTTGATACATTTTAACGGTAACTTAAATCCTGCATACTTCAATTAAGGCGAAGTTTTATAAGAACCAGAATTAACGTCTCAAACTTTGTCAGATGTCTGTGGTATGTGTGGTGATATATACTTTTAGATAGCCATTAAAATGGAAAGTACAAACCAGTATAGTGCTTCACTTTATCTTTGTTATTTTAACAAGTGAATTGACATTAATAACCATTATAACATTAAACACAAAAATTGATCAGTTGGTCCTGCAATGAAAAAGTTCTTTATGCACCCTGATAAATTTAACAAGCACATTATGGACAGGAATTCAACAAAACACACCTGGTTCAGCCCCACTGACTCTCACTCACTAATTTAACATAGAAAGACATGTGTCAGTTATGAAAGCATACTAACAAATATTTATAACTAAATTTTAAGACAATAAAAATTAAAGAAAAATCCAAAATGTTAATTTGCAAAATTTAAATTTGGATTGTTTTTATTTATGAAAGTTCTTCTACATCTGGCTTTGGCACGGTCGTTCTCCTATGGAATGCGCGTAAATTTGATCTTGCATATAGCGGAAAAAGTCATTTCAGTCAATGCTTTGTGGGTGTTCGTACCCAGTGAACGGACACTTTTGCTCTGTCCGTACTTGTTTATTGTCTGCTACCTCCGCTACAGTTTTAATTTATGAAATAGAAATGATTTCCACGGATTCAATTATTTCATATTTTGTATATGAGGAATCACTACTGGTGGATGCTTGGCTTGATAGATGAATTGTTATCGGACTCGTGTATTAAATCCTCCTGATCATCATTGGCAAATTTTTCAAAATTTTCAGGCGAGGATATATCCTCATACATGTTGTTTAGATTTATGTTGTTTTTCAGAATTTTGTCATGAACAAATCCGGTATGTTGGCTTGTTCATAGCATTGTTGGAACACTCTTCATCAGACACATTTAAACGAACATCCCTTGAGTCGTAATTATCATAAAAAAACCTTCTAAATTAAAATCCTTTGCCTCAGGCTCAACTTCAAAATCTCTGCTTTGCGACACCTTCTCTAGTAGGTCTTGTAGATTATCGAACTCGTTATGGATCACTAAAATGTCATAAACATCTGGGACCTGGTACAGATTTTTGAACATGCGACACCGTACTACGTCGCGATCCTTTAAAATTCCGTACGACTTTTTCTGACCACGGGACAGCTTTTTGATCTGCTTTTAGTCTGATCACTAGGCATGTTATGGATAACTTCTAAATGGTATGTCATATATTCGATTCTACAGTACATTTTGTTACAATGTTCATATGGACAACAACGACAATGCACAGATTCAGAATGTTTTCATTACTAAAATTCTAGACTAAAGCAAATATATCATTTACAAATAAAAATCAACACTAAGATACGTGATAAAAAATAAAATCGTTTTAAATATAACAACATTTTTATATTTCATAATATACTTCAATTTCTTTTAAGAATGCAACAATATTTGTAAATGGAACATTATTAAATAAATCATACATATTATTGACATTGAATGCTTCTTACGAATATCAGCAAAGTCAATACAATTAATTAAAACATGTTAAATGATGATCAAATAATTGTTAAAAAAAAAAATTTCACCGTGGCTTGGCACATAAATGTCTTCATGATGCCAAGAAATATATCCTTTGCATGATTAAAATTAAATAAATCTTTATTTTTTCATGTATAATGACACATTTCCTAAACTTAATTATGAATATATGTATTAAAATGTTAATATATCAAGATATTTCTCTTATATATTCAAACATTGACAAAAATTTATTTGTGACTTTTTGTCCTGTATATCTATGTCCGTAATCAATATACCCTTTCTTTCCAGTGGTAGTCCAAATTTCCCCGACCTTCATCCCGAATGGCCTCTATTATGACAAGACCTACCTATTGTTTTTATTGTTTACTTGTTCTCGTCCTGAACATGCATGAAATATTTGCCACTGGACGTTAAGCAACCAACAATCAATCAATGAATGATATAAGGTCAAAGGAAATAGATGTTAACTAATCCAAGACGGTCATTTCATGAATTTCATTAAAATTAGAGCTTTAGAATTTTTCTAAATTTTCATGGGGGGGGGGCATGCCCGCAAACATCCTTCCCCCCCCCCCCCCCCACCCCCACCAGCACCGCCCTCCCCCCCTTCCAAGAAGATTCGTGACAACATTGCAAAACTACTGACAATTCTACTGATATACACCCAAGATGGGTAAACAGGGCTGTGATGACTGGTATTGTTGTTTTAACTCTATTTTCAAATGGTGGGTATGTAGTCAATTTGTCTCCTTTTATACATTTTTTGTAAAGACTTCCATATCCATAGCATTGTTGTACGTGTTATGATCACCTTCTACTGAATATAAAAAGTGTGTCAAGATCAAGATTTGTTTTCTTCCTAATTGAAGAGCAATTTGTTTCAGCTTGGATACAGCTTATGATTATGCTGCAGCCAATGCTGTTCTTTAGTGTTTTCTTTCATCAATTTTGTCTGTATAATTAATATTGGCCCTTTTTTTGTATCTATATGGATGTTTTAATGCCCGTAGAGAGCTAGAGGCCTCCACCAGTCTCTGCCTCACTTCTGTAACTTAAAAAAGAAAAATTGAAAATTATAAATAAGTCATTAAGTGCAAATGCTAAAAATCTTCAATGAATTTCTTTCCATGATATGCATTGGGTAAACTTTCTTAATATGTTGCTCAATTAACATTTAGTTGTTATACAGATGTAAATATTAGTGTTGTCAACGGTAAACCGGTTAACCGACCGAAGGACCGAATACCAAAAACGCTAACCGGTTAACCGGGCTTTTTTCAATTTTAATAGATTTGATATAAATGAGTATTGAAATCATTAAATAATTTTGTTCTATTTAAATAATTATCGTCGTGGTAATTAATTTGACAGATTAATTGTCCAGTATATTGATTGATATTGTTATTACTAAAAACATCATATTAATTAGAACTCAGCTCGGGGCAAGATCTTAAGGAAACATAATTAGTATACATGTTTTTTAAACAGTAACTTAAAATCAGTAATCCGATTAAATTTTAAGATTCACTTCATTATTTTTTTTTTTTTTTATATCTTAAATTGCGTAGACCTACATATAAATGTGCAAGGCTTTGTCATACTTTAAACGATATGCCGACTCAAAAATTTTGAAATACAAATCAACGTGAATTTAATTAATGTATACTTGATGCTACGACTAACAGGCTCAATCATTTTAAATTGAAACACTCCACATTATTTTCTTAAGACACCAAGAAAAAAATGAAAGATTCATCGGTTTCAGACAATTTCCATTCGACGAGATCAAGAAGGTTTTTTTATTTTTTAATCTGAAGTTAGTTGGTACGATGTATTGGATTACTAAAAGTCAAACTTCGCAAGAAATCCTCACAGAAAAGCTTTATGATGCCAACGACCTTTCGCTTGTTGCATTTTTAGCTCACTGGGGCCCGAAGGGCCCCATGTGAGCTTATGCCATCACTTGGCGTCCGTCGTCGTCCGTCGTCTGTCGTCGTCGTCTGTCGTCGTAAACTATTTCAAAAATCTTCTCCTCTGAAACTACTGGGCCAAATACCTTCAAACTTTAACTAAATGTTCCTTAGGGTATCTAGTTTATGAATTGTATCCGAAGTTTTGATCCATCGACAAACATGGCCGCCATGGCTAAAAATAGAACATAGGGGTCAAATGCAGTTTTTTGCTTATATCTCAAAAACTAAAGCTTTTAGAGCAAATCTGACAAGGGGTAAAATTGTTCAATTGGTCAAGATGTATCAGCCCTGACATTTTCAGATAAATCGAACAACTCATTGTTGGGTTGCTGCCACTAAATTGGTAGTTTTAAGGAAATTTTGCAGTTTTTTGTTATTATCTTGAATATTATTATAGATAGATATAAACTGTAAACAGCAATAATGTTCAGCAAAGTAAGATTTACAAAAAGTTTATGTGACCAAAATTGTCAATTGACCCCTTAAGGAGTTATTGCCCTTTAAAGACAATTTTACACAATTTGTTCATCAAGTTTGCTAACATTTAAAAATCTTCTCTGAAACTACTGGGCCAAATACCTTCAAACTTCATCTAAATGTTCCTTAGGATATCTAGTTTATGAATTGTATCCAAAGTTTTAATCCATCGATAAACATGGCCGCCATGGCTAAAAATAGAACATAGGGGTCAAATGCAGTTTTTGGCTTATATCTCCAAGACTAAAGCTTTTAGAGCAAATCTGACATGGGTAAAAAATTGTTCAATTGGTCGACATCTATCAGCCCTGAAATTTTCAGACAAATCGAACAACTCATTGTTGGGTTGCTGCCACTAAATTGGTAGTTTTGAGGAAATTTTGCAGTTTTTTGTTATTATCTTGAATATTATTATAGATAGATATAAACTGTAAACAGCAATAATGTTCAGCAAAGTAAGATCTACAGAAAAATCAAATGACCAAATTTGTCAATTGACCCCTAAAGGAGTTATACCCCTTTGAAGACAATTTTACGAAATGTGTTCATCAAGTTTGCTAACATTTAAAAATCTTCTCTTCTGAAACTATTGTGCCTAATACTTCTTAACTTTGAATGAATGTTTCTTTAGGAATCTAGTCTATGAATTGTATCTGAAATTTTGATCCATCAACAAACATGGCCGCCATGGCTAAAAATAAAACATAGGGATGAAATGCAGTTTTTGGCTTATATCTCAGAAACTATAGCATTTAGAGCAAATCTGACATGGGGTAAAATTGTTCAAAAGGTCAAGATCTATCAGCCCTGAAATTTTTCAGACACACCGAACAACCCATTGTTGGGTTGCTACCACTAAATTGGTTGTTTTAAGGAAATTTTGCAGTTTTTGGTTATTATCTTGAATATTATTGAAGATAAAAATAAACTGTAAACAGCAAAAATGTTCAGCAAAGTAAGATCTACAAAAAAGTTTTATATGACCAAAATTGTCAATTGACCCCTTAAGGAGTAATTGCCCTTTGAGGACAATTTTACACAAGTTGTTTTATTTTTTTTTAACTTTAAAAATCTTCTCAAATGAATCTAGTATAAATTTTGTATTTCATTTCCTTGTACGTCAAGAAACATAGACAATATGGCTAAAATGGAACATATGGGTAAAAAGCAAAAATAATCATTGATGAAAGATTTAAGCAAAAAAAATAACAGGTGAGCGATTCAGGCTCTTGAGAGCCTCTTGTTTAAGACTGCAACTATTTCTGACAACAAAACTTCGTTCTCTTAATGTCATTCCTCTAACGCGATGATATCTGCAAGAACTATATTTTCGCTTGGTGTTTCTGATTCAAAGACAGTTGAAAATAGCTCTAACTAGCAATGAAGATTTGCTTCATGTAAAAATGGCAAACTAGCTTGAACAATATGTCCAACAGCTTGAAATAATTATGATGAGTAAAATGAAACTCTGCAATTGCTGTGCAAATTTAAAAAATAGATGGCATTCTACTTTTCCTTGGGAGAATAGGTTCCTCGAATGACTTCCGCCTAGATTCATAACAAAATCTTCCTAGAAGAAATCAAAGCACTAATCATCTCGCAAGCTTTAAACTGGCGATATATTTACTTTCAGCAGCTGATAATTTTTTAAACTGAAGAGTCTTGCCTCAATTGTCTGCATTTCTAAGCGGAACCTCTGGCAAGGATGATCCGAAGTAAAATTTAAATGTCCACATATGAGCTTACATTCTCCTTATTCTAGCTTTCATGTCTGTGTACTTAACTGTCTACAGGGACCAATCCCGTAAGTCATTAACTTTGTATAAAAGTGACACCTAATATCCACGGTTTCCAACATCAATCCGAATTCCGATAGCAAGAAATTTTATTCGGAAAACTCCGTATACATACTATAAGTATTTTATTGTAATATATTACAAATTATTTATCACATGATGCTAGTATTACTAGACGTGAAATTGCTTTCCATCAATCCGACACTAATTTAGTGTTTCGGCGGATTTGTTTTTGTATTATTTGGTAATGATAAATGTATAACATATATGAACGGGTTCAAGCATTGTAGGCCCGCCATCATCAGGATTGTACTTATCAATTTTTCTTAATTGTGTCGTCAATATATCTGCTATATTCTTCTGCTTTTCATAAGCTATTACTGCTTCAAAATATTTCGTTGCAAACCACATTCTGTTTAAGTAGATCCCAATGTTAACTAATGCATTGTTTTAATTTATGAATGCATGGAGTGAATTTCGTTGCAAATACTAAAGGAATTTCCTTTGTGTGTAAGTTTGCCTTTTTTCTGATTAAATCCGATCTATTACATGATAATGCCTCATTGATGTACTTTTCGATTTCAATCTCCTTGTATCCTCTTTGTCTATGTTGTATCGTCTCACTTTATGGTGAATTGAATGTTGGTGCCTTTTAAAATTCAGCATTTTATACAAACCTGTCCGCAGGAACCTGTTGTTAAATGGGTTGTTGATGTAGTTCTAAAGTGTTTTTTTTTCTAGCTTATTTAGAAATAGACTGGACCATGCTATGGGAAATCCTTCTGTCAAAGCAAACCTTATTAAAGATTAAAAATAAAGCTTTTAAGTCAAATTATAGAAAGAAATTGAGTATAAATTAAATGGAATTTAAAAATACATACTATTGCTTGAAAGTTATTTCTGTCCCGAAGCCACGAACTCCAAAGAACGAGGCACTATCCCTCATAGCATAAGCTATGTTCTCTTCTGCAATAAACGGCTGTGTGGGCGGTGGTCCACCTCAAGTCTTGCTTATTTCCTACTGTTATTTGTAAATTTCTCTTTTGCACACCGACACATACTACGATATTTGTTTCTCACTTCTGTTTCACTTCTCATGCAAATACCCAATGCATTAACCTCCTCTGTTATGACTTTCCACAACTCATTTATCTTCTGTTTATTCACTAAAATCCCGCAAGTGAGCTTTTCTCATCACTTGAAATCCGTCGTCTGTCGTTAACTATTACAAAAAAATTCTCCTGAAACTACTGGGCTAAATTTAAGCAAACTTGGCCATAATCATCATTGGGAAATATAATTTAAGAAATATGTCCAGTGACCCGGCCAACCAAAAAAGATGGCCACTATGGCTAAAACTAGAACATAGGGGTAAAATATAGATTTTGGCTTATATCTCTGAAACCTAAGCATTTAGAGAAAATCTGACATGGGATAAAATTGTTTATCAGGTCATGATCTATCTGCCCCGAAATTTTAGGATGAATCCGACAACCCGTTGGTAGGTTGCTGACCCTGAATTGGCAATTTTAAGAAATTTTGCCTTTTTGGAAATAATCTTGAATATTATTATAGATAGAGATAAACTGTAAACAGCAATAATGTTCAGCAAAGTAAGTCAACATGACCAAAATGATCAGATGACCCCTTAATGAGTTATTTCCCTTAATATACATTTTTTTAACAATTTTTCGTAAATCCTCTGAAACTACTTAGACAAATTTAACCAAACTTGTCCATAATCATCATTAAGGTATCTAGTTTAAAACTGTCTGATGACCCTGTCCGCGAACCAAGATGGCCAACATGGCTCTAAATAGTACATAGGATTAAATGCAGTTTTTGGCTCATATCTTTTAAACAAAAGTATTTAGAGTAAATCTGACAGGATACAATTGTACATTAGGCCAATATCTTTTTACTCCGAAATTTCTGACCATTTAGGCAACCCGTTGTTGGGTTGCTGCCCCTGAATTCGTGATTTGAAGAAATTTCTGCAGCTATTGGTTATTATCTTGAATATAATTATAGATAGAGATATGCTGTAAACAGCAATAATGTTCAGCAAAGTAAGTCAACATGACCAAAATGATCAGATGACCCCTTAATGAGTTATTTCCCTTAAGATACATTTTTTAACAATTTTTCGTGAATTTTTGTAATCTTTAACAAAAATCTTCTCCTCTGAAACTACTTAGACAAATGTAACCAAACTTGTCCATAATCATCATTAAGGTATCTAGTTTAAAACTGTCTGATGACTATGTCCGTGAACCAAGATGGCCAACATGGCTCTAAATAGTACATAGGATAAAATGAAGTTTTTGGCTCATGTCTTTAAAACAAAAGCATTTAGAGCAAATCTGACAGGATAAAATTGTACATTAGGCCAATATCTTTTTGCTCGGAAAAATTTCTGACCATTTAGGCAACCCGTTGTTGGGTTGCTGCCCTTGAATTCGTAATTTTAAGAAATTTCTGCAGCTATTGGTTATTATCTTGAATGTTATTATAGATAGAGATATACTGTAAAGAGCAATAATGTACAGCAAAGTAAGACCTAAAAATAAGTCAACATGACTTAAATGGTCAGGGAGTTTTTGGCCTTTATAGTCAATTTATTTTAACAATTTTCATTAATTTTGTAACTTTGAAAAAATATTTTCCATTGTTACTACTGGGCAAGTTCATTACAGATAGAGATAATTGTAAGCAGCAAGAATGTTCAGTAAAGTAAGTAAAACACATCATCATCACCAAAACGCAATTTTGTCATGAATCATCTTTGTCTTTTATTCCCCAAGGGTGACTGGAGAATAGAAGTATGGTCACCATTGGTCTTCCTCCGACCGGCGGTAAAACCCTCGTCAAAGTGGGGCGTCCGTTTTGGCTGTGCGGGATGTATAAATTTGCAGCCACGTCCGGTCAGAATGGGGACGTTAAATCCGGTTCCTCGTTTAAAGTGAGTGCCACGCTCTTTGCACGTTAAGAACCCTTGCAACAACTCTTTGAGGGGTCCGTAGGTGACCTGTTGCAAGGCTAAATTTCTGTCCCTATCCAATATACCCTCATTTTCCGTGGCAGTCTAAATTTCTCCGACCTCAATCCCAGACGCCTCTATTACAGAACCTACCTATTGTATTTATTGTTAATTTGTTCTCGTCCTGAATATGCATGAAATATTTGCCACTGGACGTTAAGCAACCAACAATCGATCAATCAATCTTTGTCCTTTGCTTGATATGCACATAGACCTAGGTGAGCGACACAGGCTCTTTAGAGCCTCTAGTTTGTATTGTCTTCTGATTATAATTCACAACTTATCTTTAAAACCCATAAACTGAAAATTTTGTTGAGCACCTACCAATGATCACTCCATAAATAATATTTTTTCTAATAAAGGTGGATATTCTAACTAGCATACCCGGAAAATCACATTTTAGAAATGTACAGGAAAGCTTCACACACTTGGTCTCTCCTATAGAGCTTTTCTTAGTGCTTCTTGTGCATTCTCCAGCTTCTTAATTATGTGCCTCATCTCTTCCTACCCCCAAGTGTGACTGGGGAATAGAAGTATGGTCACTAGGTCTTTCGACCGACAGTTGAACGCTTGCCAAAGTGGGGCGTCCGTTTGGCTGTGCGGGATGTATCAAGTTTGCAGCCATGTCCGGTCAGAATGGGGACGTTAAATCCGATGCCTCGTGTGAAAAAAGGGCGACGCTATTTGCACGTTAAGAACCCTTGAAACAATTCTTTGAGGGGCCTGTTGCAAAATTTCTGTCCTTATCCACTATACCCTATTTCCAGTGACAGTCAAAATTTCCCCGACCATCATCCCGCACGGCCTCTATTACCAGGCCTACGTATTGTATTTATTGTTAACTTGTTATCGTCCTGAATATGCATAAAATATTTGCCACTGGACGTTAAGCAACCAACAATCAAGAGATTCTCCTTCCTATGAACGACAGACGCGTGTTGCATTGTCCTTTCTCTTTTTCGCGAACCTCTCTATATACCATACACGCATATACGGTGATCTTTTTTACATGTACTTCACGCCAATGTTTCCGGCAACAAACAATCAATCTTGTAATGTCAAACTCAAGTGTTGAAATAACTGATCAACCAATTTTAACCCTATGGTTCGCGTAAGTGGAAAGTCAGCTTGTGCTTCATAGGGAAAAGCTGCCACTCTACTTCTTATAAAAGAATACAATACAAAATCAAAATTTGTTAACAAGGGTAAGATGACAAAGAAATCAATGTGGGTAGAAATAACCGAGACAATTAATGAACGAGGATATTCATATACCAAAGACCAAGTTTCTGCATGTCTTGTCCCGTGATAGGTTCTGACATACTACCCAGTCTAGAAAAGTATGATGCAATATGTGACATTGCAAGGCAGTCTTAAAAAGTGAACATCTTATTTCCAACTTCGTCCTTCAAATTTCTCATTTCTGTCTCAATTTCTGTAGGTGTTGCCTTTCTTCCATTAGCTTCTTCTTCGTTGTACCTCATCTTAAGGTACTTTTTGACATGTTTTGGGAATTGAGACCGAGATCTAACAGATTTCGAACCCCATCCTTGTTGAATTGAGCATACACTTTCTGATGGATCATCCCCCAAGGGTGACTGGGGAAACGAAATATGGTCACTTGGTCTTCTCCCGACCGGCAGTAAAACGCTTGCCGAAGTGGGGCGTTCGTTTGGCTGTGCGGGATGTACCAAGTTCGCAGTCACGTCCGGTCAGAATGGGGACGTCATGAGTAACAAAACATTAAAATTTAGAAAGGCTTTAGTAACTAGTTATTTCAAAAATATTGTTTCTGTTGGAAATCTGGTCAAAAGAAATTTTTTATTTAAAATTTTGCCTGCATTGGTACTTTTCCCCCTTTCTCTATGCGCTCTTGCTCAGGAGGGTTAACATCTTTCTCTGTGTTCTTAATAAAAGCACCTCCATCAGACACTACATCCTGAATATCACTGGCCAAAGTATTTATAATGTAAAAAAAAGGAAACAAACCACAGACACACAAAAAATAGATATTGGTATTTATAATTAGTTGACCTTCAACAAATCTTTTCCGAAGAATAAGGTAAACTGTAAAAGTTAATTGAATAATTACTATTTAATGCTTGGAATACTTGTACATATATATATATATTACTGTTTGTAAAAAGTCAATTTATGCTTCTTTAAAACCTTTGCATTGGTTTGACTGGAACATGTTTCTAATTGCAATAGTAGCACATGTTGGCAATCTTACACGAACAGACTTTCCAAGATACCCCCAACCCCCTCTTGCCAACTGACGATAGGCTGTATAACGATTTCTCCTGAAAAAAAATTATTAAAAATTTTATTGATCATTTTTTTGGTAAAATATCTTGTTTTGGCTTCAGTCAAAGGCAACTATTGACATGTGCATTTGCATTGTATTTATAATATTAATAAAATGTCACCTAATTTACTGGCTGTTAAACAGAATGAGGTATCTGTAAAATATTTAGTGATAGCTTGTTTATGCATCTGTATTTTCTCTACATCTATTATCAAGATTATGTTATTATGTATATATACATGTCTGTGATGAAACGTTATTTATAAAGTAATGAAAATAAAATGACTATTTATTAAATTATCAACTCACTCTTCGGTTGTTACTTGAAATTCTTCCATATTGTTGTCTGTACTGGTAATATGCTGTTTCCAGTACATACTGGTTGAAATGCAATTTGCTCTGTGATGCATAGTGTAGGTGAAGGTAATTCCTCCATTTTGTCTGTCATTCTGTTTAGTTCTTGACAGCAATTGCATTCGTTCCTTTGCTGTTGGCATGGATTCACAATGTCCACAGTCACACCTGCAAAGTAATATTACATTTTAAAATAGAAGAAAATAAATGTAGTACAATGTATTACATTAAAAACGCCTACACAACTACATTAAAATGTCGCTATAAAAATGCATAAAAAATATTTGGAATATATGATGTTGACATAAATGTGGATTTAATTTGTAATTTTGTCTAATATGTTGGAATGTTTTGGCCAGAGAACTACATGTAGCAAGATATCCGACACTTGATAATTGGTTTTCAAACAAGATTGAATGCATTTTGAAAGATAAAGAAGTGTGGGTGTATGGCTTGAACAGATCCTTGTTTTTTTAAACATTTATTTACTAAAGACAAAAATTCAGAGCCTTTAATTGTATTTAATTTAAATAGAGGGTGGTAAACTAATGACATAGATGTAAGTTTAAAAGGAGAGTAAACTTATGAATGCCAACATATTCGTGAATTAGCCTTTGTATCAAATACATATAATCTGTATTTTCAGTTAAATTCATGAAAAAAGTAAAATTTCATAGCAGCAATAGTAGAGAAGTCTGCACATGAATGGCTTAATTATATTCGAATTTGTTGATCAAATGGGATTGCTATTTAATCATATGTATTTTTTTGTCTGTGGCAATTTGAAACCATAAGTGTCAAGCAATTTTACATACCAGTTTGTATTTTCCAATCTGGGTTCCATATCGACGTCCCCATTTTGCGGCCCCCAAGGGTGACTGGGGAAACGAAATATGGTCACTTGGTCTTCTCCCGACCGGCAGTAAAACGCTTACCGAAGAGGGGCGTCCGTTTGGCTGTGCGGGATGTATAAAGTTCGCAGTCACGTCCGGTCAGAATGGGGACGTTAAAGCCGATGCCTCGTGTACAGAGAGTGCCACGCTCTTTGCACGTTAAGAACCCTCGCAACAACTCTTTGAGGGGTCCGTAGGTGGCCTGTTGCAAGGCAAAATTTCTGTCCCTATCCAATATACCCTCATTTTCCAGTGGCAGTCTAAATTTCTCCGACCATCATCCCAGATGGCCTCTATAATGACACGACCTACCTATTATATTTATTGTGAACTTGTTATCGTCCTGAACATGCATGAAATATTTGCCACTGGACGTTAAGCAACCAACAATCAATCAATCAATCCCCATTTTGCGTAAGATCTCCATCGTCTTCGCTACTTCCCTCTGAAAGTTCTGGCTCAAACTGGTAAGGTTGAATATCTTCTGCTCGATCACTATATTCAATGCTATCAAATGAAGAGTTTTGGAAGGATGGCGATAATTCAGAGTTCTTTTCATGCATCTTTATGTTTGTATTGATAAAAATAAGACAAATCTCGGGACTAACCCTATATACGTCACTATTTACGTGTTTCAGGAAGTAGCGTTGATTTGATTTTCCATAGGTATAAATAGTCGACCTTTACACGTTATTTTCTCCGTTATTAGTGGACCAAATTGTATGGTTTTTTTTTTGGCATTCTTAAACGTTAATTACGAACTTTAGAATAATTCAAGCATGATTATAGCGTTTCAGTACCTCTGTAATGATTACTAATCATTACAAGGTAAGAAAAATTAAAACTGAATATTCTTAGATATAAGCAAACTAACTCTTTGACCCGTTTTGTTTTAACTACGACGAGTGATTTCTCCAGTAAAAGGTTTCTTTCTGCTGGCCGTTGTGGTTAAAACAATTTGTTTTCCTGGGTTGATATATGAAGTAGCTAAACATATTATATGTGGTCCATCAATATCATATACTAGTAGTCTACAACTGAAATTGAACTACCCTTACAAGCATTGACTTGTCGTCCAAGAGATCCATCGTCCACAGAGGCGTCTATCCTATAAAACAACAGGAATTGTATAATATTTTTGCAGTATAAAGTTTTATCTCATACCAGAGTAGGTATACATACTTGCTAAATCTAATAGATAATTCCTCGCTAAACTTGACCGGAATTAATATATATCTAGAGCAAAAGCGGTAGACTTATTTCCTATTGCAAGTTACATCATAACAGTCTTTCAGATCCCTTGTATTAAACCTTTCCTGTCAAAATTCCTGCCTGTACCCTTTGAGATCGCTTATGGTAATAAGTTGAGTTTTTGCTTGGCAAATTTTCTGGGTGATTTGGAATTGAAATGTTTAGTTTCATCCATTCCATACAGGTCTGCAGGTTCCCACTAAAACTTTAATATACTTAATATTTAATATAAATTGCATTTAAAATTTTAAATTTACAACAGTTAATACTTCATAGTCGTATAAGTATATGTTTATATTTGTTTTGTTATTAGATTCCTTAAATATAATCCCATTTCAAAGGATTAACTTAATAATTGTTTCATCAAATTTTAGAAATGGAAATAAAATGTCGAATTTAAAAATTCCAAAACAGTAGTCGCAGTATCGGCATTCACTAAGATTGCGCCGATTTTACAGGGATTTCTGTGGTCACTTGGTCTTCTTCCGATCGGCAGTAAAACGCTTACCGAAGTGAGAAGTCCGTATGGTTGTGCGGGATGTATCAAGTTTGCAGTCACGTCCGGTGAGAATGGGGACGTTAAATCCGATGCCTCGTGTAAAGATAGTGCCACTGCTTTTTTAAGAAGTTTAAAATAACTTAACAACAATACTATAAAAGATTAGAAAATAATACTGAAAGTTTTCAAGGTCAATCAAGCATCGTTATTATATTCTTTTTAAGAAAAAACTGCAGGCAATAAGAAAATTTCATTTTTTCAAGACGGCCACCATCATTTCTAAAATGGCTATTTTTTTCCAGATTGAAATACTTATTTTTTCTGTAAAACGTTTTCTTTGACCTTTTTTGAGTCAAAAATATCAGGTTTGGAGGATACCTTCTTTACATATGAAGTATATACTAGAAATGAATATTTGACATGTTCTGGGTCTGCGCACATACATTTGAACTATTTATTACATGCTTAGCGCTTTTGGATTTTTAATGATGTTAGGAATTTGTTTGATGACATTTTTAAGGTTATGATACACACGCGTTTAACAATTTCGCGCATGTGGAAACTATTTATAGATAAAGAACGAATTACACGCACTACAAGGGCACAATGATGGAAATCGTAGTTCATCTAACAGATGAGGATTGGAATTTCTTAAACATCTTGGTCATCATTCATTTCTCTGAGCATCTATATGCTCTTCTGTTCGAGTATAAAGTGTTACTTCTTGGATGCCACTGTTTGAAAATACGCCCTTTCAGTTGTAATGATCAAGCATTCGACGGATAAGCTGAAAAAGGTGGTTAACTTTCTTAATATCGGTAAAACATCAATTATAGCTGCAGATGAACCCTTTTGTATTTTCTTCGCAATTTCAGTTGGAATGGCCAGATTTGTACGGAGAACATAAGTTTATCGTCATGTTTGGTGGATTGTACATTAAAATGGCTTGTTTTAAAATTATGAGTGATATATTGCGTGATAGTGGATGGACATGTGCCCTCACTGAAGCCTATATTGCAACACCTAGATTGGCTGATGCTTTTCATGAATGTTCAAATGTAATTATAGACACTCGCATCAGATAACCGTATGTGTTTTGCTTGAATTGGTTATGCCAGCCGTTATGAAAACGTAAATTCAGAAAATATAGTTCATGACTCTGACATTCAAGCATGTGATCAACGCGTGTAATGAAAGAGAGTCATATCGACCACAGTTTCATTTATGACGTTCAATTATGAATATAACCACTGTTTGGATATTTGTATTAGATGAACCCTTAAATCGACCATACTTGATAGATATTTATCTAGAATGTAACATCAAACATGCCATCGGTGTATTAATAATTTTTCCACATTTAACTGTTAAGTTTGACAACTTTTTTGATAATTGTATTTAGAGTTACCTTGAATCGGTCATTTGATCAAGTAATATTCTGAGATGTACTGACAGTTTTAATAGATGTTAACATGAACCAACCACAGCTTTGTTGAAAATTTTACATTTTTCAGTTAATTTAACCACTTTTTGGATAATTGTATTAAATAAAACCTTAAATCGTCCATATTTGATAGATATTTGTATAGAATGTATCACCAAACCTGCCATCGGTGTATACATAATTTTTCCACATTTTACTGTAAATTTGACAACTTTTTTGATAATTGTATTTAGAGTTACCTTGAATCGGTCATTTGATCAAGATAATTTTCTGAGATGTACTGACAGTTGTAATAGATGTTAACATGAACCAACCACAGCTTTGTTGAAAATTTTACATTTTTCAGTTAATTTAACCACTTTTTGGATAATTGTATTAAATAAAACCTTAAATCGTCCATATTTGATAGATATTTGTATAGAATGTAACACCAAACCTGCCATCGGTGTATACATAATTTTTCCACATTTTACTGTAAATTTGACAACTTCTTTGATAATTGTATTTGATATTACCTTAAATCGGTCATTTGTTCCAGATCATTTTCTTAAATGTACTGAAAGTTGTAACAGATTTAAACATGAACCAACCACAGCTTTGTTGAAAATTTTACATTTTAAAGCTAATTTCACCACTTTTTGGATAATTGCATTAAACGAATCCTTAAATCGACCATATTCTAAAGATAATTGTATTGAATGTAACACCAAACCTGCCATCGGTTTATTGATAATTTGTCTACATTTCACTGTAAACTTGACAAATTTTTTTATAATAGTATTTCATATTTCCTAAAATCAAACATTTGTTCCAGATAATTTTCTGAGATGTGCTGACAGTTGTATTAGATGCAAACATGAACCAACCAAAGCTTTGTTGAAAACTTTACATTTTTCAGTTAATTTAACAACTTTTTTGATAGTTGTATTTAGAGTTACCTTGAATCGGTCATTTGATCAAGATAATTTTCTTTGATGAACTGACAGTTGTATTAGATGTTAACATGAACCAACCACAGCTTTGTTGAAAATTTTACATTTTTCAGTTAATTTAACCACTTTTAGGATAATTGTATTAAATAAAACCTTAAATCGTCCATATTTGATAGATATTTGTATAGAATGTAACTCCAAACCTGCCATCGGTGTATACATAATTTTTCCACATTTTACTGTAAATTTGACAACTTCTTTGATAATTGTATTTGATATTACCTTAAATCGGTCATTTGTTCCAGATCATTTTCTTAAATGTACTGAAAGTTGTAACAGATTTAAACATGAACCAACCACAGTTTTGTTGAAAATTTTACATTTTAAAGTTAATTTCACCACTTTTTGGATAATTGCATTAAACGAATCCTTAAATCGACCATATTCTATAGATAATTGTAATGAATGTAACACCAAACCTGCCATCGGTTTATTGATAATTTTTCCACATTTAACTGTAAGTTTGACAACTTTTTTGATAATTGTATTTAGAGTTACCTTAAATCGGTCATTTGATCAAGATAATTTTCTGAGGTGTACTGACAGTTGTAATAGATGTAAACATGAACCAACCACAGCTTTGTTGAAAATTTTACATTTTTCAGTTAATTTAACCACTTTTTGGATAATTGTATTAAATAAAACCTTAAATCGTCCATATTTGATAGATATTTGTATAGAATGTAACACCAAACCTGCCATCGGTGTATACATAATTTTTCCCAATTTTACTGTAAATTTGACAACTTTTTTGATAATTGTATTTAGAGTTACCTTAAATCGGTCATTTGTTCCAGATCATTTTCTTAAATGTACTGAAAGTTGTAACAGATTTAAACATGAACCAACCACAGCTTTGTTGAAAATTTTACATTTTTCAGTTAATTTAACCACTTTTTGGATAATTGTATTAAATAAAACCTTAAATCGTCCATATTTGATAGATATTTGTATAGAATGTAACACCAAACCTGCCATCGGTGTATACATAATTTTTCCCAATTTTACTGTAAATTTGACAACTTTTTTGATAATTGTATTTAGAGTTACCTTGAATCGGTCATTTGATCAAGTAATATTCTGAGATGTACTGACAGTTTTAATAGATGTTAACATGAACCAACCACAGCTTTGTTGAAAATTTTACATTTTTCAGTTAATTTAACCACTTTTTGGATAATTGTATTAAATAAAACCTTAAATCGTCCATATTTGATAGATATTTGTATAGAATGTATCACCAAACCTGCCATCGGTGTATACATAATTTTTCCACATTTTACTGTAAATTTGACAACTTTTTTGATAATTGTATTTAGAGTTACCTTGAATCGGTCATTTGATCAAGATAATTTTCTGAGATGTACTGACAGTTGTAATAGATGTCAACATGAACCAACCACAGCTTTGTTGAAAATTTTACATTTTTCAGTTAATTTAACCACTTTTTGGATAATTGTATTAAATAAACCTTAAATCGTCCATATTTGATAGATATTTGTATAGAATGTAACACCAAACCTGCCATCGGTGTATACATAATTTTTCCACATTTTACTGTAAATTTGACAACTTCTTTGATAATTGTATTGGATATTACCTTAAATCGGTCATTTGTTCCAGATCATTTTCTTAAATGTACTGAAAGTTGTAACAGATTTAAACATGAACCAACCACAGCTTTGTTGAAAATTTTACATTTTAAAGTTAATTTCGCCACTTTTTGGATAATTGCATTAAACGAATCCTTAAATCGACCATATTCTAAAGATAATTGTATTGAATGTAACACCAAACCTGCCATCGGTTTATTCATAATTTGTCTACATTTCACTGTAAACTTGACAATTTTTTTTATAATAGTATTTCATATTACCTAAAATCAAACATTTGTTCCAGGTAATTTTCTGAGATGTGCTGACAGTTGTATTAGATGTTAACATGAACCAACCACAGCTTTGTTGAAAACTTTACATTTTTCAGTTAATTTAACAACTTTTTGGATAGTTGTATTTAGAGTTACCTTGAATCGGTCATTTGATCAAGATTATTTTCTGAGATGTACTGACAGTTGTATTAGATGTTAACATGAACCAACTACAGCTTTGTTGAAAATTTTACATTTTTCAGTTAATTTAACCACTTTTTGGATAATTGTATTAAATAAAACCTTAAATCGTCCATATTTGATAGATATTTGTATAGAATGTAACACCAAACCTGCTATCGGTGTATACATAATTTTTCCACATTTTACTGTAAATTTGACAACTTTTTTGATAATTGTATTTAGAGTTACCTTGAATCGGTCATTTGATCAAGATAATTTTCTGAGATGTACTGACAGTTGTTATAGATGTTAACATGAACCAACCACAGCTTTGTTGAAAATTTTACATTTTTCAGTTAATTTAACCACTTTTTGGATAATTGTATTAAATAAAACCTTAAATCGTCCATATTTGATAGATATTTGCATAGAATGTAACACCAAACCTGCCTTCGGTTTATTGATAATTTTTCCACATTTAACTGTAAGTTTGACAACTTTTTTGATAATTGTATTTAGAGTTACCTTAAATCGGTCATTTGATCAAGATAATTTTCTGAGGTGTACTGACAGTTGTAATAGATGTAAACATAACCCAACCACAGCTTTGTTGAAAATTTTACATTTTTTCAGTTAATTTAACCACTTTTTGGATAATTG
This sequence comes from Mytilus californianus, assembly GCF_021869535.1. NCBI lineage: Eukaryota > Metazoa > Mollusca > Bivalvia > Mytilida > Mytilidae > Mytilus > Mytilus californianus. The sequence goes on along the minus strand of NW_026262604.1, from coordinate 19,004 downwards.
TATTAAATAAAACCTTAAATCGTCCATATTTGATAGATATTTGTATAGAATGTAACACCAAACCTGCCATCGGTGTATACATAATTTCTCCCAATTTTACTGTAAATTTGACAACTTTTTTGATAATTGTATTTACAGTTACCTTGAATCGGTCATTTGATCAAGATAATTTTCTGAGATGTACTGACAGTTGTAATAGATGTCAGCATGAACCAACCACAGCTTTGTTGAAAATTTTACATTTTTCAGTTAATTTAACCACTTTTTGGATAATTGTATTAAATAAAACCTTAAATCGTCCATATTTGATAGATATTTGTATAGAATGTAACACCAAACCTGCCATCGGTGTATACATAATTTTTCCACATTTTACTGTAAATTTGACAACTTCTTTGATAATTGTATTGGATATTACCTTAAATCGGTCATTTGTTCCAGATCATTTTCTTAAATGTACTGAAAGTTGTAACAGATTTAAACATGAACCAACCACAGCTTTGTTGAAAATTTTACATTTTAAAGTTAATTTCACCACTTTGGATAATTGCATTAAACGAATCCTTAAATCGACCATATTCTAAAGATAATTGTAATGATTGTAACACCAAACCTGCCATCGGTTTATTGATAATATGTCTACATTTCACTGTAAACTAATTTTTTTATAATAGTATTTCATATTACCTAAAATCAAACATTTGTTCCAGATAATTTTCAGAGATGTGCTGACAGTTGTATTAGATGTAAACATGAACCAACCACAGCTTTGTTGAAAACTTTACATTTTTCAGTTAATTTAACAACTTTTTGCATAGTTGTATTAGATGAAACTTTAAATTGACCATATTTTATAGATATTTGTATAAAATGTAACACCAAACCTGTCACCAGTGTATTGACAATTTTTCCACATTTTACTGTAAATTTGACAACTGTTTTGATAATTGTATTTGAAGTTACCTGGAATCGGTCAATTTTCTGAGATGTACAGACAGTTGTATTAAATGTAAACATCAGCCAACCGCAGTTTTTTGACAATTTTACATTTTTCAGTTAATTTAACCACTGTTTGGATATTTGTATTAGATGAACCCTTAAATTGACCATATTTGATAGATATTTGGATAGAATGTAACAGCAAACCTGCAATCGGTATATTGATACTTTTTCCACATTTTACTGATAATTTGACAACTTTTTTGATAATTGTATTTGATGCTACCTTAAATCGGTCATTTGATCAAGATAATTTTCAAATATGTATTGACAATTGTATAAGAATTAAAATTGAACCAATCACAGCTTTCTTAAAAAAAATACATTATTTTTCAGTGAATATTACCTCTTTTGAACAATTCATTCAGATGTTACCTTAAATCGACCATATTCGAAAGATAATTGTATAGAATGTAACACCATATCTGTCATCGATGTATTGATAACTTTTCCACATTTTACTGTAAATTTGACAATTTCTCTGATTATCATATTTGATGTTACCTTAAATCGGTCATTTGTTCCATATCATTTTCTGAGATGTACTGACAGTTGTATCAGATGACCATTCACAGCTTTGTTGAAAATTTTACAATTTTGAATTACTTAAACCACTTTTTGGATAACTGTATTGACAATTGTATTAAAAGGAAACTTGAACCAACCACAGCTTTATTAAAAAAAATCCAACATTTTACAGTAATTTTAGCCACTCTTTGGATAATTAATTCAGCTGTGACTTAAATCGACCATATTCTAAAGATAATTGTATAGAATGTAACACCAAACCTGCCATCGGTGTATTGATAATTTTTCCACATTTTACTGTAAATTAGCAGCTTTTTTGATAATTATATATGATGTTACCTTAAATCAGTCATTTGATCAAGATAATTTTCTCAGATGTACTGACAGTTCTATTAGATGTTAACATGAACCAACATAGCTTTGTTGAACAGTTAACATTTTTCAGTTAATTTGACAACTTTTTTGATAATTGTATCTCAAGTTACCTCGAATCGGTCGTTTGATCAAGATAATTTTCTAATATGTTTTGACAATTGCATTCGAATTGAAATTAAACCAACCACAGCTTTATTAAAAAATTGCATTATTTTTCAGTAAATTCTACCACTTTTTGGATAATTCATTCAGAAGTGACCTTATATCAACCATATTCGAAAGATAATTGTACAGAATGTAACATCAAACCTGCAATCGGTATATTGATAATTTTTTCCCATTTTACTGTTAATTTGACAACTTTTTTGATAATTGTATTTGATGCTACATTAAATCGGTCATTGGATCAAGATAATTTTCAAATATGTATTGACAATTGTACAAGAATTAAAATTGATCCAATCACAGTTTTCTAAAAAAATACATTATTTTTCAGTAAATTTTACCACTTTTGAACAATTCATTCAGATGTTACCTTAAATCGACCATATTCGAAAGATAATTCTATAGAATGTAACACCATACCTGTCATCGGTGTATTGATAATTTTTCCACATTTTACTGTAAATTTGACAACTTCTCTGATTATTATATTTGATGTTACTTTCAATCGGTCATTTGTTCCATATCATTTTCTGAGATGTACTGTCAGGTGTATCAGATGACGAACAACAGCTTTGTTGAAAATTTTACAATTTTGAATTACTTCAACCACTTTTTGGATAATTGTATTAGATGAAACTTCAAATTGACCATATTTTATAGATATTTGTATAAAATGTAACACCAAACCTGTCATCAGTGTATTGATAATTTTCCACATTTTACTGTAAATTTGACAACTGTTTTGATAATTGTATCTCAAGTTACCTCGAATCGGTCGTTTGATCAAGATAATTTTCTAATATATTTTGACAATTGTATTAGAAATAAGCTTGAACCAACCACAGCTTTATTAAAAATATTACAACATTCTCCAGTAAATTTTGCTATTTTTTGGATAATTCATTCAGATGTTACATAAAATCGACCATATTCTAAAGATAATTATATAGAACGTAACACCAAACCTGCCATCAGTGTATTGATAATTTTTCCATATTTTACTGTAAATTTAACAGCTTTGTTGATAATTATATTTGATGTTACCTTAAATCGGTCATTTGATCAAGATGATTTTCTTTTATGTATTGACAATTGTATTAAAAGAAAACTTGAACCAACAACAGCTTTATTAAAAAAATCCAACATCTTACAGTAATTTAATGCCACTCTTTGGATAATTAATTCAGATGTTACCTTAAATCGACCATATTTTAAAGATAATTGTATAGAATGTTACACCAAATCTGCCATCGGTGTATTGATAATTTTTCCACATTTTAATATAAATTTTCAGCTTTTTTGATAATTATATTTGATGTTACCTTAAATCGGTCATTTGATCAAGATAATTTTCTCAGATGAACTGACAATTCTATTAGATGTAAACAGTCAGGGGCATTACTTAAACAAGTAACATTTAAAAATACCTATACAAGTAATGTTGAAAACGAGGCTATTTTAAATATTACTTATATAAGTAACTTTTTTAAATATTATTTTTATAGGTGTCCAACTATACAGATTTTACTAGCTTTAACAAATTATCACGGTCATCTGGTTATTTTTCCCATGAAATATAAACTCTAATCTTTCTGAAACACTTATTGTCTTTCTGACGCACTTATCTTTCATATCGACGCTTTTGGGTCAAAGATTGGTCTCTTGTGACTATTACAATATCATTTTCCTCAAAAATCTTGAAGGTAGACAGATATAAATACTAGATAGAAACTTGTGAATTAAGTAAGACTTGGAATTATTTATAATTTGTAACCCAAAACACTTACATATGTTCCTTAAATAAGTGTTATTACTAATTCTTTCACAGATGTATAAAATAACTTATTCAAGTAATATTTTTGTCATTATTTTTAAAGTAAGCGTTTATCTCTATACTCCTCTAAAATCTAATAAATTCTTCATTTTATGATATTAAATGATGTAAAAATTCATGAAAACTACATTTAGTCCATGCTTCTGTTGAAATTTAAAATAACTCCATTGAGTAATTTTATAATTTTTAAAAACAAAAATTACCTATATAAGGAACTAACAAAAATTACTTGTTTAAGTAATGCCCCTGACTGGTAAACATGAACAAACATAGCTTTGTTGAACAGTTTACATTTTTCAGTTAATTTAACCACTTTTTGGATAAATGTATTAGATGAAACCTTAAATCGACCATATTTGATAGAAATTGTATGAATGTAACACCAAACCTGTCATCGGTGTATTTATATTTTTTTTCACATTTTACTGTAAATTTGACAACTTTTTTGATAATTGTATTTGATGTTACCTTAAATCGGTCATTTGATTGAGATAATTTTCTAATATGTTTTGACAATTGTATTCGAATTCAAATTAAACCAACCACAGCTTTATTAAAAAATTGCATTATTTTTCAGTAAATTTTACCACTTTTTGGATAATTCATTCAGAAGTGACCTTAAACCGACCATATTCGAAAGATAATTGTATAGAATGTAATAACAAACCTGCCATCGGTGTATTGATAATTTTTCCACATTTTACTGTAAATTTGACAACTTCTCGGATTATTATATTTGATGTTACTTTCAATCGGTCATTTGTTCCATATAATTTTCTGAGATGTACTGTCAGTTGTATCAGATGACGAACCACAGCTTTGTTGAAAATTTTACGATTTTGAATTACTTCAACCACTTTTTGGATAATTGTATTAGATGAAACTTCAAATTGACCATATTTTATAGATATTTGTATAAAATGTAACACCAAACCTGTCATCAGTGTATTGATAATTTTCCACATTTTACTGTAAATTTGACAACTGTTTTGATAATTGTATCTCAAGTTACCTCGAATCGGTCGTTTGATCAAGATAATTTTCTAATATATTTTGACAATTGTATTAGAAATAAGCTTGAACCAACCACAGCTTTATTAAAAATATTACATTCTCCAGTAAATTTTGCTATTTTTTTGGATAATTCATTCAGATGTTACATAAAATCGACCATATTCTAAAGATAATTATATAGAACGTAACACCAAACCTGCCATCAGTGTATTGATAACTTTTCCATATTTTACTGTAAATTTAACAGCTTTGTTGATAATTATATTTGATGTTACCTTAAATCGGTCATTTGATCAAGATGATTTTCTTTTATGTATTGACAATTGTATTAAAAGGAAACTTGAACCAACAACAGCTTTATTAAAAAAATCCAACATCTTACAGTAATTTAATGCCACTCTTTGGATAATTAATTCAGATGTTACCTTAAATCGACCATATTTTAAAGATAATTGTATAGAATGTAACACCAAACCTGCCATCGGTGTATTGATAATTTTTCCACATTTTAATATAAATTTTCAGCTTTTTTGATAATTATATTTGATGTTACCTTAAATCGGTCATTTGATCAAGATAATTTTCTCAGATGAACTGACAGTTCTATTAGATGTAAACAGTCAGGGGCATTACTTAAACAAGTAACATTTAAAAATACCTATACAAGTAATGTTGAAAACGAGGCTATTTTAAATATTACTTATATAAGTAACTTTTTTAAATATTATTTTTATAGGTGTCCAACTATACAGATTTTACTAGCTTTAACAAATTATCACGGTCATCTGGTTATTTTTCCCATGAAATATAAACTCTAATCTTTCTGAAACACTTATTGTCTTTCTGACGCACTTATCTTTCATATCGACGCTTTTGGGTCAAAGATTGGTCTCTTGTGACTATTACAATATCATTTTCCTCAAAAATCTTGAAGGTAGACAGATATAAATACTAGATAGAAACTTGTGAATTAAGTAAGACTTGGAATTATTTATAATTTGTATCCCAAAACACTTACATATGTTCCTTAAATAAGTGTTATTACTAATTCTTTCACAGATGTATAAAATAACTTATTCAAGTAATATTTTTGTCATTATTTTTAAAGTAACCGTTTATCTCTATACTCCTCTAAAATCTAATAAATTCTTCATTTTATGATATTAAATGATGTAAAAATTCATGAAAACTACATTTAGTCCATGCTTCTGTTGAAATTTAAAATAACTCCATTGAGTAATTTTATAATTTTTAAAAACAAAAATTACCTATATAAGGAACTAACAAAAATTACTTGTTTAAGTAATGCCCCTGACTGGTAAACATGAACAAACATAGCTTTGTTGAACAGTTTACATTTTTCAGTTAATTTAACCACTTTTTGGATAATTGTATTAGATGAAACCTTAAATCGACCATATTTGATAGAAATTGTATGAATGTAACACCAAACCTGTCATCGGTGTATTTATATTTTTTTTCACATTTTACTGTAAATTTGACAACTTTTTTGATAATTGTATTTGATGTTACCTTAAATCGGTCATTTGATTGAGATAATTTTCTAATATGTTTTGACAATTGTATTCGAATTCAAATTAAACCAACCACAGCTTTATTAAAAAATTGCATTATTTTTCAGTAAATTTTACCACTTTTTGGATAATTCATTCAGAAGTGACCTTAAATCGACCATATTCGAAAGATAATTGTATAGAATGTAATAACAAACCTGCCATCGGTGTATTGATAATTTTCCCACATTTTACTGTAAATTTGACAACTTCTCTGATTATTATATTTGATGTTACTTTCAATCGGTCATTTGTTCCATATAATTTTCTGAGATGTACTGTCAGTTGTATCAGATGACGAACCACAGCTTTGTTGAAAATTTTACAATTTTGAATTACTTCAACCACTTTTTGGATAATTGTATTAGATGAAACTTCAAATTGACCATATTTTATAGATATTTGTATAAAATGTAACACCAAACCTGTCATCAGTGTATTGATAATTTTCCACATTTTACTGTAAATTTGACAACTGTTTTGATAATTGTATCTCAAGTTACCTCGAATCGGTCGTTTGATCAAGATAATTTTCTAATATATTTTGACAATTGTATTAGAAATAAGCTTGAACCAACCACAGCTTTATTAAAAATATTACAACATTCTCCAGTAAATTTTGCTACTTTTTGGATAATTCATTCAGATGTTACATAAAATCGACCATATTCTATAGATAATTATATAGAACGTAACACCAAACCTGCCATCAGTGTATTGATATTTTTTCAATATTTTACTGTAAATTTAACAGCTTTGTTGATAATTATATTTGATGTTACCTCAAATCGGTCATTTGATCAAGATGATTTTCTTTTATGTATTGACAATTGTATTAAAAGGAAACTTGAACCAACAACAGCTTTATTAAAAAAATCCAACATCTTACAGTAATTTTTGCCACTCTTTGGATAATTAATTCAGATATTACCTTAAATCGACCATATTTTAAAGATAATTGTATAGAATGTAACACCAAACCTGCCATCGGAGTTTTGATAATTTTTCCACATTTTACTATAAATTTGCAGCTTTTTTGATAATTATATTTGATGTTACCTTAAATCGGTCATTTGATCAAGATAATTTTCTCAGATGTACCGACAGTTCTATAAGTTGTAAACATGAACCAACATAGCTTTGTTGAACAGTTTACATTTTTCTGTTAATTTAACCACTTTTTGGATAATTGTATTAGATGAAACCTTGAATCGACCATATTTGATAGAAATTGTATGAATGTAACACCAAACCTGTCATCGGTGTATTTATATTTTTTTTCACATTTTACTGTAAATTTGACAACTTTTTTGATAATTGTATTTGATGTTACCTTAAATCGGTCATTTGATTGAGATAATTTTCTAATATGTTTTGACAATTGTATTCGAATTCAAATTAAACCAACCACATCTTTTTATTAAAAAATTGCATTATTTTTCAGTAAATTTTACCACTTTTTGGATAATTCATTCAGAAGTGACCTTAAATCGACCATATTCGAAAGATAATTGTATAGAATGTTATAACAAACCTGCCATCGGTATATTGATAATTTTTCCACATTTTACTGTAAATTTGACAACTTCTCTGATTATTATATTTGATGTTACTTTCAATCGGTCATTTGTTCCATATCATTTTCTGAGATGTACTGTCAGTTGTATCAGATGACCAACCACAGCTTTGTTGAAAATTTTACAATTTTGAATTACTTCGACCACTTTTTGGATTATTGTATTAGATGAAACTTTAAATTGCCCATATTTTATAGATATTTGTATAAAATGTAACTTCAAACCTGTCATCAGTGTATTGACAATTTTTCCACATTTTACTGTAAATTTGACAACTGTTTTGATAATTGTATTTGAAGTTACCTGGAATCGGTCAATTTTCTGAGATGTACAGACAGTTGTATTAAATGTAAACATCAGCCAACCGCAGTTTGTTGACAATTTTACATTTTTCAGTTAATTTAACCACTGTTTGGATATTTGTATTAGATGAACCCTTAAATCGATTATATTTGATAGATATTTGGATGGAATGTAACACCAAACCAGCAATCGGTATATTGATAATTTTTCCACATTTTACTGATAATTTGACAACTTTTTTGATAATTGTATTTGATGCTACCTTTAATCGGTCATTTGATCAAGATAATTTTCAAATATGTATTGACAATTGTATAAGAATTAAAATTGAACCAATCACAGCTTTCTTAAAAAAAATACATTATTTTTCAGTGAATATTACCACTTTTGAACAATTCATTCAGATGTTACCTTAAATCGACCATATTCGAAAAATAATTGTAAAGAATGTAACACCATACCTGTCATCGATGTATTGATAACTTTTCCACATTTTACTGTAAATTTGACAACTTCTCTGATTATCATATTTGATGTTACCTTAAATCGGTCATTTGTTCCATATCATTTTCTGAGATGTACTGACAGTTGTAATAGATGTAAACATGAACCAACCACAGCTTTGTTGAAAATTTTACATTTTCCAGTTGATTTAACCACGTTTTGGATAATTGTATTAAATAAAACCTTAAATCGTCCATATTTGATAGATATTTGTATAGAATGTAACACCAAACCTGCCATCGGTGTATACATAATTTTTCCCAATTTTACTGTAAATTTGATAACTTTTTTGATAATTGTATTAAGAGTTACCTTGAATCGGTCATTTGATCAATATAATTTTCTGAGATGTACTGACATTTGTAATAGATGTTAACATGAACCAACCACAGCTTTGTTGAAAATTTTACATTTTTCAGTTAATTTAACCACTTTTTGGATAATTGTATTAAATAAAACCTTAAATCGTCCATATTTGATAGATATTTGTATGGAATGTAACACCAAACCTGCTATCGGGGTATACATAATTTTTCCACATTTTACTGTAAATTTGACAACTTTTTTGATAATTGTATTTAGAGTTACCTTTAATCGGTCATTTGATCAAGATAATTTTCTGAGATGTACTGACAGTTGTAATAGATGTTAACATGAACCAACCACAGCTTTGTTGAAAATTTTACATTTTTCAGTTAATTTAACCACTTTTTGGATAATTGTATTAAATAAAACCTTAAATCGTCCATATTTGATAGATATTTGTATAGAATGTAACACCAAACCTGCCTTCGGTTTATTGATAATTTTTCCACATTTAACTGTAAGTTTGACAACTTTTTTGATAATTGTATTTAGAGTTACCTTAAATCGGTCATTTGATCAAGATAATTTTCTGAGGTGTACTGACAGTTATAATAGATGTAAACATGAACCAACCACAGCTTTGTTGAAAACTTTACATTTTTCAGTTAATTTAACAACTTTTTGGATAGTTGTATTAGATGAAACTTTAAATTGACCATATTTTATAGATATTTGTATAAAATGTAACACCAAACCTGTCATCAGTGTATTGACAATTTTTCCACATTTTACTGTAAATTTGACAACTGTTTTGATAATTGTATTTGAAGTTACCTGGAATCGGTCAATTTTCTGAGATGTACAGACAGTTGTATTAAATGTAAACATCAGCCAACCGCAGTTTTTTGACAATTTTACATTTTTCAGTTAATTTAACCACTGTTTGGATATTTGTATTAGATGAACCCTTAAATTGACCATATTTGATAGATATTTGTATAGAATGTAACACCAAACCTGCTATCGGTGTATACATAATTTTTCCACATTTTACTGTAAATTTGACAACTTTTTTGATAATTGTATTTAGAGTTACCTTGAATCGGTCATTTGATCAAGATAATTTTCTGAGATGTACTGACAGTTGTTATAGATGTTAACATGAACCAACCACAGCTTTGTTGAAAATTTTACATTTTTCAGTTAATTTAACCACTTTTTGGATAATTGTATTAAATAAAACCTTAAATCGTCCATATTTGATAGATATTTGCATAGAATGTAACACCAAACCTGCCTTCGGTTTATTGATAATTTTTCCACATTTAACTGTAAGTTTGACAACTTTTTTGATAATTGTATTTAGAGTTACCTTAAATCGGTCATTTGATCAAGATAATTTTCTGAGGTGTACTGACAGTTGTAATAGATGTAAACATAACCCAACCACAGCTTTGTTGAAAATTTTACATTTTTTCAGTTAATTTAACCACTTTTTGGATAATTGTATTAAATAAAACCTTAAATCGTCCATATTTGATAGATATTTGTATAGAATGTAACACCAAACCTGCCATCGGTGTATACATAATTTCTCCCCAATTTTACTGTAAATTTGACAACTTTTTTGATAATTGTATTTACAGTTACCTTGAATCGGTCATTTGATCAAGATAATTTTCTGAGATGTACTGACAGTTGTAATAGATGTCAGCATGAACCAACCACAGCTTTGTTGAAAATTTTACATTTTTCAGTTAATTTAACCACTTTTTGGATAATTGTATTAAATAAAACCTTAAATCGTCCATATTTGATAGATATTTGTATAGAATGTAACACCAAACCTGCCATCGGTGTATACATAATTTTTCCACATTTTACTGTAAATTTGACAACTTCTTTGATAATTGTATTGGATATTACCTTAAATCGGTCATTTGTTCCAGATCATTTTCTTAAATGTACTGAAAGTTGTAACAGATTTAAACATGAACCAACCACAGCTTTGTTGAAAATTTTACATTTTAAAGTTAATTTCACCACTTTGGATAATTGCATTAAACGAATCCTTAAATCGACCATATTCTAAAGATAATTGTAATGATTGTAACACCAAACCTGCCATCGGTTTATTGATAATATGTCTACATTTCACTGTAAACTAATTTTTTTATAATAGTATTTCATATTACCTAAAATCAAACATTTGTTCCAGATAATTTTCAGAGATGTGCTGACAGTTGTATTAGATGTAAACATGAACCAACCACAGCTTTGTTGAAAACTTTACATTTTTCAGTTAATTTAACAACTTTTTGCATAGTTGTATTAGATGAAACTTTAAATTGACCATATTTTATAGATATTTGTATAAAATGTAACACCAAACCTGTCACCAGTGTATTGACAATTTTTCCACATTTTACTGTAAATTTGACAACTGTTTTGATAATTGTATTTGAAGTTACCTGGAATCGGTCAATTTTCTGAGATGTACAGACAGTTGTATTAAATGTAAACATCAGCCAACCGCAGTTTTTTGACAATTTTACATTTTTCAGTTAATTTAACCACTGTTTGGATATTTGTATTAGATGAACCCTTAAATTGACCATATTTGATAGATATTTGGATAGAATGTAACAGCAAACCTGCAATCGGTATATTGATACTTTTTCCACATTTTACTGATAATTTGACAACTTTTTTGATAATTGTATTTGATGCTACCTTAAATCGGTCATTTGATCAAGATAATTTTCAAATATGTATTGACAATTGTATAAGAATTAAAATTGAACCAATCACAGCTTTCTTAAAAAAAATACATTATTTTTCAGTGAATATTACCTCTTTTGAACAATTCATTCAGATGTTACCTTAAATCGACCATATTCGAAAGATAATTGTATAGAATGTAACACCATATCTGTCATCGATGTATTGATAACTTTTCCACATTTTACTGTAAATTTGACAATTTCTCTGATTATCATATTTGATGTTACCTTAAATCGGTCATTTGTTCCATATCATTTTCTGAGATGTACTGACAGTTGTATCAGATGACCATTCACAGCTTTGTTGAAAATTTTACAATTTTGAATTACTTAAACCACTTTTTGGATAACTGTATTGACAATTGTATTAAAAGGAAACTTGAACCAACCACAGCTTTATTAAAAAAAATCCAACATTTTACAGTAATTTTAGCCACTCTTTGGATAATTAATTCAGCTGTGACTTAAATCGACCATATTCTAAAGATAATTGTATAGAATGTAACACCAAACCTGCCATCGGTGTATTGATAATTTTTCCACATTTTACTGTAAATTAGCAGCTTTTTTGATAATTATATATGATGTTACCTTAAATCAGTCATTTGATCAAGATAATTTTCTCAGATGTACTGACAGTTCTATTAGATGTTAACATGAACCAACATAGCTTTGTTGAACAGTTAACATTTTTCAGTTAATTTGACAACTTTTTTGATAATTGTATCTCAAGTTACCTCGAATCGGTCGTTTGATCAAGATAATTTTCTAATATGTTTTGACAATTGCATTCGAATTGAAATTAAACCAACCACAGCTTTATTAAAAAATTGCATTATTTTTCAGTAAATTCTACCACTTTTTGGATAATTCATTCAGAAGTGACCTTATATCAACCATATTCGAAAGATAATTGTACAGGATGTAACATCAAACCTGCAATCGGTATATTGATAATTTTTTCCCATTTTACTGTTAATTTGACAACTTTTTTGATAATTGTATTTGATGCTACATTAAATCGGTCATTGGATCAAGATAATTTTCAAATATGTATTGACAATTGTACAAGAATTAAAATTGATCCAATCACAGTTTTCTAAAAAAATACATTATTTTTCAGTAAATTTTACCACTTTTGAACAATTCATTCAGATGTTACCTTAAATCGACCATATTCGAAAGATAATTCTATAGAATGTAACACCATACCTGTCATCGGTGTATTGATAATTTTTCCACATTTTACTGTAAATTTGACAACTTCTCTGATTATTATATTTGATGTTACTTTCAATCGGTCATTTGTTCCATATCATTTTCTGAGATGTACTGTCAGGTGTATCAGATGACGAACAACAGCTTTGTTGAAAATTTTACAATTTTGAATTACTTCAACCACTTTTTGGATAATTGTATTAGATGAAACTTCAAATTGACCATATTTTATAGATATTTGTATAAAATGTAACACCAAACCTGTCATCAGTGTATTGATAATTTTCCACATTTTACTGTAAATTTGACAACTGTTTTGATAATTGTATCTCAAGTTACCTCGAATCGGTCGTTTGATCAAGATAATTTTCTAATATATTTTGACAATTGTATTAGAAATAAGCTTGAACCAACCACAGCTTTATTAAAAATATTACAACATTCTCCAGTAAATTTTGCTATTTTTTGGATAATTCATTCAGATGTTACATAAAATCGACCATATTCTAAAGATAATTATATAGAACGTAACACCAAACCTGCCATCAGTGTATTGATAATTTTTCCATATTTTACTGTAAATTTAACAGCTTTGTTGATAATTATATTTGATGTTACCTTAAATCGGTCATTTGATCAAGATGATTTTCTTTTATGTATTGACAATTGTATTAAAAGAAAACTTGAACCAACAACAGCTTTATTAAAAAAATCCAACATCTTACAGTAATTTAATGCCACTCTTTGGATAATTAATTCAGATGTTACCTTAAATCGACCATATTTTAAAGATAATTGTATAGAATGTTACACCAAATCTGCCATCGGTGTATTGATAATTTTTCCACATTTTAATATAAATTTTCAGCTTTTTTGATAATTATATTTGATGTTACCTTAAATCGGTCATTTGATCAAGATAATTTTCTCACATGAACTGACAGTTCTATTAGATGTAAACAGTCAGGGGCATTACTTAAACAAGTAACATTTAAAAATACCTATACAAGTAATGTTGAAAACGAGGCTTTTTTAAATATTACTTATATAAGTAACTTTTTTAAATATTATTTTTATAGGTGTCCAACTATACAGATTTTACTAGCTTTAACAAATTATCACGGTCATCTGGTTATTTTTCCCATGAAATATAAACTCTAATCTTTCTGAAACACTTATTGTCTTTCTGACGCACTTATCTTTCATATCGACGCTTTTGGGTCAAAGATTGGTCTCTTGTGACTATTACAATATCATTTTCCTCAAAAATCTTGAAGGTAGACAGATATAAATACTAGATAGAAACTTGTGAATTAAGTAAGACTTGGAATTATTTATAATTTGTAACCCAAAACACTTACATATGTTCCTTAAATAAGTGTTATTACTAATTCTTTCACAGATGTATAAAATAACTTATTCAAGTAATATTTTTGTCATTATTTTTAAAGTAAGCGTTTATCTCTATACTCCTCTAAAATCTAATAAATTCTTCATTTTATGATATTAAATGATGTAAAAATTCATGAAAACTACATTTAGTCCATGCTTCTGTTGAAATTTAAAATAACTCCATTGAGTAATTTTATAATTTTTAAAAACAAAAATTACCTATATAAGGAACTAACAAAAATTACTTGTTTAAGTAATGCCCCTGACTGGTAAACATGAACAAACATAGCTTTGTTGAACAGTTTACATTTTTCAGTTAATTTAACCACTTTTTGGATAATTGTATTAGATGAAACCTTAAATCGACCATATTTGATAGAAATTGTATGAATGTAACACCAAACCTGTCATCGGTGTATTTATATTTTTTTTCACATTTTACTGTAAATTTGACAACTTTTTTGATAATTGTATTTGATGTTACCTTAAATCGGTCATTTGATTGAGATAATTTTCTAATATGTTTTGACAATTGTATTCGAATTCAAATTAAACCAACCACAGCTTTATTAAAAAATTGCATTATTTTTCAGTAAATTTTACCACTTTTTGGATAATTCATTCAGAAGTGACCTTAAATCGACCATATTCGAAAGATAATTGTATAGAATGTAATAACAAACCTGCCATCGGTGTATTGATAATTTTTCCACATTTTACTGTAAATTTGACAACTTCTCTGATTATTATATTTGATGTTACTTTCAATCGGTCATTTGTTCCATATCATTTTCTGAGATGTACTGTCAGTTGTATCAGATGACGAACCACAGCTTTGTTGAAAATTTTACAATTTTGAATTACTTCAACCACTTTTTGGATAATTGTATTAGATGAAACTTCAAATTGACCATATTTTATAGATATTTGTATAAAATGTAACACCAAACCTGTCATCAGTGTATTGATAATTTTCCACATTTTACTGTAAATTTGACAACTGTTTTGATAATTTTATCTCAAGTTACCTCGAATCGGTCGTTTGATCAAGATAATTTTCTAATATATTTTGACAATTGTATTAGAAATAAGCTTGAACCAACCACAGCTTTATTAAAAATATTACAACATTCTCCAGTAAATTTTGCCTTTTTTGGATAATTCATTCAGATGTTACATAAAATCGACCATATTCTAAAGATAATTATATAGAACGTACCACCAAACCTACCATCAGTGTATTGATAATTTTTCCATATTTTACTGTAAATTTAACAGCTTTGTTGATAATTATATTTGATGTTACCTTAAATCGGTCATTTGATCAAGATGATTTTCTTTTATGTATTGACAATTTTATTAAAAGGAAACTTGAACCAACAACAGCTTTATTAAAAAAATCCAACATCTTACAGTAATTTTATGCCACTCTTTGGATAATTAATTCAGATGTTACCTTAAATCGACCATATTTTAAAGATAATTGTATAGAATGTAACACCAAACCTGCCATCGGTGTATTGATAATTTTTCCACATTTTACTATAAATTTTCAGCTTTTTTGATAATTATATTTGATGTTACCTTAAATCGGTCATTTGATCAAGATAATTTTCTCAGATGAACTGACAATTCTATTAGATGTAAACAGTCAGGGGCATTACTTAAACAAGTAACATTTAAAAATACCTATACAAGTAATGTTGAAAACGAGGCTATTTTAAATATTACTTATATAAGTAACTTTTTTAAATATTATTTTTATAGGTCTCCAACTATACAGATTTTACTAGCTTTAACAAATTATCACGGTCATCTGGTTATTTTTCCCATGAAATATAAACTCTAATCTTTCTGAAACACTTATTGTCTTTCTGACGCACTTATCTTTCATATCGACGCTTTTGGGTCAAAGATTGGTCTCTTGTGACTATTACAATATCATTTTCCTCAAAAATCTTGAAGGTAGACAGATATAAATACTAGATAGAAACTTGTGAATTAAGTAAGACTTGGAATTATTTATAATTTGTAACCCAAAACACTTACATATGTTCCTTAAATAAGTGTTATTACTAATTCTTTCACAGATGTATAAAATAACTTATTCAAGTAATATTTTTGTCATTATTTTTAAAGTAAGCGTTTATCTCTATACTCCTCTAAAATCTAATAAATTCTTCATTTTATGATATTAAATGATGTAAAAATTCATGAAAACTACATTTAGTCCATGCTTCTGTTGAAATTTAAAATAACTCCATTGAGTAATTTTATAATTTTTAAAAACAAAAATTACCTATATAAGGAACTAACAAAAATTACTTGTTTAAGTAATGCCCCTGACTGGTAAACATGAACAAACATAGCTTTGTTGAACAGTTTACATTTTTCAGTTAATTTAACCACTTTTTGGATAAATGTATTAGATGAAACCTTAAATCGACCATATTTGATAGAAATTGTATGAATGTAACACCAAACCTGTCATCGGTGTATTTATATTTTTTTTCACATTTTACTGTAAATTTGACAACTTTTTTTGATAATTGTATTTGATGTTACCTTAAATCGGTCATTTGATTGAGATAATTTTCTAATATGTTTTGACAATTGTATTCGAATTCAAATTAAACCAACCACAGCTTTATTAAAAAATTGCATTATTTTTCAGTAAATTTTACCACTTTTTGGATAATTCATTCAGAAGTGACCTTAAACCGACCATATTCGAAAGATAATTGTATAGAATGTAATAACAAACCTGCCATCGGTGTATTGATAATTTTTCCACATTTTACTGTAAATTTGACAACTTCTCGGATTATTATATTTGATGTTACTTTCAATCGGTCATTTGTTCCATATAATTTTCTGAGATGTACTGTCAGTTGTATCAGATGACGAACCACAGCTTTGTTGAAAATTTTACGATTTTGAATTACTTCAACCACTTTTTGGATAATTGTATTAGATGAAACTTCAAATTGACCATATTTTATAGATATTTGTATAAAATGTAACACCAAACCTGTCATCAGTGTATTGATAATTTTCCACATTTTACTGTAAATTTGACAACTGTTTTGATAATTGTATCTCAAGTTACCTCGAATCGGTCGTTTGATCAAGATAATTTTCTAATATATTTTGACAATTGTATTAGAAATAAGCTTGAACCAACCACAGCTTTATTAAAAATATTACATTCTCCAGTAAATTTTGCTATTTTTTTGGATAATTCATTCAGATGTTACATAAAATCGACCATATTCTAAAGATAATTATATAGAACGTAACACCAAACCTGCCATCAGTGTATTGATAACTTTTCCATATTTTACTGTAAATTTAACAGCTTTGTTGATAATTATATTTGATGTTACCTTAAATCGGTCATTTGATCAAGATGATTTTCTTTTATGTATTGACAATTGTATTAAAAGGAAACTTGAACCAACAACAGCTTTATTAAAAAATCCAACATCTTACAGTAATTTAATGCCACTCTTTGGATAATTAATTCAGATGTTACCTTAAATCGACCATATTTTAAAGATAATTGTATAGAATGTAACACCAAACCTGCCATCGGTGTATTGATAATTTTTCCACATTTTAATATAAATTTTCAGCTTTTTTGATAATTATATTTGATGTTACCTTAAATCGGTCATTTGATCAAGATAATTTTCTCAGATGAACTGACAGTTCTATTAGATGTAAACAGTCAGGGGCATTACTTAAACAAGTAACATTTAAAAATACCTATACAAGTAATGTTGAAAACGAGGCTATTTTAAATATTACTTATATAAGTAACTTTTTTAAATATTATTTTTATAGGTGTCCAACTATACAGATTTTACTAGCTTTAACAAATTATCACGGTCATCTGGTTATTTTTCCCATGAAATATAAACTCTAATCTTTCTGAAACACTTATTGTCTTTCTGACGCACTTATCTTTCATATCGACGCTTTTGGGTCAAAGATTGGTCTCTTGTGACTATTACAATATCATTTTCCTCAAAAATCTTGAAGGTAGACAGATATAAATACTAGATAGAAACTTGTGAATTAAGTAAGACTTGGAATTATTTATAATTTGTATCCCAAAACACTTACATATGTTCCTTAAATAAGTGTTATTACTAATTCTTTCACAGATGTATAAAATAACTTATTCAAGTAATATTTTTGTCATTATTTTTAAAGTAACCGTTTATCTCTATACTCCTCTAAAATCTAATAAATTCTTCATTTTATGATATTAAATGATGTAAAAAATTCATGAAAACTACATTTAGTCCATGCTTCTGTTGAAATTTAAAATAACTCCATTGAGTAATTTTATAATTTTTAAAAACAAAAATTACCTATATAAGGAACTAACAAAAATTACTTGTTTAAGTAATGCCCCTGACTGGTA
>NW_026262603.1:57500-60000 GCF_021869535.1 Mytilus californianus | reverse complement strand
AATATAGGTCAAGGTCAAAGGTCAAGGTCATGTAAAAAAGGCAAATTGTGTGTTTTTGGCACTATTTAAAGAGTTTTATGTGTGGTTTAGTGCTTTTGTAGGTTGACATTGACCTTTAACCTTACTACTTGTTAAGTGATCTCTCAAAAGATAAATCCCATGTGTTTAGATATAGTATTTAGGCTTTCTATTCCGTCTTTGCATGATCAAAGTGGATCCGTTCTCTGTGTTAACCAACCAACCAACCAACCAACCAACCAACCAACCAATCAATCAATCAATCAATCAGTCAGTCAGTCAATCATTGCATGCATGTTTCTGTCTCATGTGTTTAATATGGGGACCAAGATCTTATTTGTTTCTATTTCGATTGTTTAAAGAGACCATATCCCACGTGTCTAATTAATTGATCAATCAATCAATCAAGCAACCAACCAACCAACCAACCAACCAACCAACCATTCAATCAATCATTGCATGCATACATGTTTCCGTCTCCTGTGTTTAATATGGGGTCCAAGATCTCATTTGTTTTTTTTTTCGCTTGTTTCAAGAGACCACCATATCCCACATGTTAAGTTTATTAACCAACCAACCAATCAATAAACCAACAAAACAATCAACCAACCAATCAATCATTCATTCATTGTATGCATGTTTCCGTCTTATGTGTTTAATACGGGGTCCAAGATCTCCTTTGTTTCTTTTTCGCTTGTTTCAAGAAACCCTATCCCACGTGTTTAATTAATCAATCAATCAATCAATCAATCAATCAACCAACTAACCAATAAATAAATAAACAAACCAACCAACCAACCAATCAATCATTCATTCATTCATTCATTCATTCATTGTATGCATGTTTCCGTCTTATGTGTTTAATACGGGGTCCAAGATCTCCTTTGTTTCTTTTTCGCTTGTTTCAAGAGACTCTATCCCACGTGTTTAATTAATCAACTAATCAATCAATCAATCAACCAACCAACCAACCAACCAATAAATAAACAAACAAACAAACCAACCAACCAACCAAGCAATCATTCATTCATTCATTCATTCATTGTGTGCATGTTTCCGTCTCATGTGTTTAATACGGGGTCCAAGATTTCCTTTGTTTCTTTTTTTGCTTGTTTCAAGAGACCCTATCCCACGTGTTTAATCAACCAACCAACAAATCAATCAACCAACCAACCAATTAATTAATTGATCAATCAATCAATCAATAAACCAACCAACCAACCAATCAATCATTCATTGCATGCATGTTTCCGTCTCATGTGTGTAATATTGTATTTACATCTCTTCTGAAAAAAAAAATCCACATGCTTGTTATCAGATGTTCTGGGAAACTACATGTCCAATTGACCCATAAAATTTGCAGTCAGCAGGGTATACATGCATTACATCTTCATAAAACAACGTGGTGCAGATATCTCTCAAGAATTTTCCTAGAGAAAAGAAATTGCAATGCCGTAAAATTCGCTTGCTAGTTCCGTAAATCTCAGTGAAATCCTACAATAAAATGTCCGCTCCTAGATTGAAATACAAATCTGTGTTACAAACTGCTGCTGAAAAATGTACATTGTATGAAAACAATCGATAAACGTGTTTTAAAGTTACACAGGATCAATTAAATCCAAAGCATGCACTGCTCGTGAACTGTGATCGAAATGTCAATTACCTACAATGACAAAAGAAATACATTGTGTGTATTCCGTCGCTATACATGTTGTCTGTCCAACGTCCCCACCTAAAAAGAAATAAAAATACTAAGTTTTCGCTATTATAAAGCTTCGTCACGTGACGCCACAATCTGGCGCGAGACAAAGACGCGCGCGGGACCTAAAATAGAATAAAAACTTTCCAAACTAAATATAGAAACTTAACCAACACACTAATATGGACCTTTCAAAGAAAGAAAGAAACAAACAAACAAACAAACACACAAACAAACAAACAAACATACACATATATCAATCAATCAATCATGTTTCAGAAGGGGAAAGACCGTTTACAATTGCTTTTTTTAGCAATTGATTTATATTTATTAAGGTCTTTCCTTTCTTAATGGAAAGACCTTACTGTTATTCGTTTGTTTATTATTATTATTATTATTATTATTATTATTATTATTATTCTTTTTCTTCCGCCGTTTTCAAAGTCAAAAGTCAAGAAAAGTACGCAACATATCAAAATGATCTTTGGTACCAAGTATCGGCTTAATAAAAGCTATCTTGTTTTAGGGGCACCAAAGTGTACTATTTACCTTATAGGAGTTATCTCCCAATTTACAAAAACCATTGTTATCGCTACTCTTCATAAACTATAAGAGATAGCGGCAAATGTTTTTTTTTTAAATGTTCCTTGCCAGATGTCGCAACTTCAAATAATTTTAACCGAAGCGATGCAGTGACTTCTTATAGGAGTTATCTCCCCTTGAATATTTTACTTTTCAATATGCATATGAATCTCATGAACCGTAAGTTGTAAAGACCTAGGG
>NW_026262603.1:20000-37500 GCF_021869535.1 Mytilus californianus | reverse complement strand
CAAAGTCAAAAGTCAAGAAAAGTACGCAACATATCAAAATGATCTTTGGTACCAAGTATCGGCTTAATAAAAGCTATCTTGTTTTAGGGGCACCAAAGTGTACTATTTACCTTATAGGAGTTATCTCCCAATTTACAAAAACCATTGTTATCGCTACTCTTCATAAACTATAAGAGATAGCGGCAAATGTTTTTTTTTTAAATGTTCCTTGCCAGATGTCGCAACTTCAAATAATTTTAACCGAAGCGATGCAGTGACTTCTTATAGGAGTTATCTCCCCTTGAATATTTTACTTTTCAATATGCATATGAATCTCATGAACCGTAAGTTGTAAAGACCTAGGGTCTTTTGATTTGTGATCATTGGACCATAACTTGAAAATATAGGTCAAGGTCAAAGGTCAAGGTCATGTAAAAAAGGCAAATTGTGTGTTTTTGGCACTATTTAAAGAGTTTTATGTGTGGTTTAGTGCTTTTGTAGGTTGACATTGACCTTTAACCTTACTACTTGTTAAGTGATCTCTCAAAAGATAAATCCCATGTGTTTAGATATAGTATTTAGGCTTTCTATTCCGTCTTTGCATGATCAAAGTGGATCCGTTCTCTGTGTTAACCAACCAACCAACCAACCAACCAACCAACCAACCAATCAATCAATCAATCAATCAGTCAGTCAGTCAATCATTGCATGCATGTTTCTGTCTCATGTGTTTAATATGGGGACCAAGATCTTATTTGTTTCTATTTCGATTGTTTAAAGAGACCATATCCCACGTGTCTAATTAATTGATCAATCAATCAATCAAGCAACCAACCAACCAACCAACCAACCAACCAACCATTCAATCAATCATTGCATGCATACATGTTTCCGTCTCCTGTGTTTAATATGGGGTCCAAGATCTCATTTGTTTTTTTTTTCGCTTGTTTCAAGAGACCACCATATCCCACATGTTAAGTTTATTAACCAACCAACCAATCAATAAACCAACAAAACAATCAACCAACCAATCAATCATTCATTCATTGTATGCATGTTTCCGTCTTATGTGTTTAATACGGGGTCCAAGATCTCCTTTGTTTCTTTTTCGCTTGTTTCAAGAAACCCTATCCCACGTGTTTAATTAATCAATCAATCAATCAATCAATCAATCAACCAACTAACCAATAAATAAATAAACAAACCAACCAACCAACCAATCAATCATTCATTCATTCATTCATTCATTCATTGTATGCATGTTTCCGTCTTATGTGTTTAATACGGGGTCCAAGATCTCCTTTGTTTCTTTTTCGCTTGTTTCAAGAGACTCTATCCCACGTGTTTAATTAATCAACTAATCAATCAATCAATCAACCAACCAACCAACCAACCAATAAATAAACAAACAAACAAACCAACCAACCAACCAAGCAATCATTCATTCATTCATTCATTCATTGTGTGCATGTTTCCGTCTCATGTGTTTAATACGGGGTCCAAGATTTCCTTTGTTTCTTTTTTTGCTTGTTTCAAGAGACCCTATCCCACGTGTTTAATCAACCAACCAACAAATCAATCAACCAACCAACCAATTAATTAATTGATCAATCAATCAATCAATAAACCAACCAACCAACCAATCAATCATTCATTGCATGCATGTTTCCGTCTCATGTGTGTAATATTGTATTTACATCTCTTCTGAAAAAAAAAATCCACATGCTTGTTATCAGATGTTCTGGGAAACTACATGTCCAATTGACCCATAAAATTTGCAGTCAGCAGGGTATACATGCATTACATCTTCATAAAACAACGTGGTGCAGATATCTCTCAAGAATTTTCCTAGAGAAAAGAAATTGCAATGCCGTAAAATTCGCTTGCTAGTTCCGTAAATCTCAGTGAAATCCTACAATAAAATGTCCGCTCCTAGATTGAAATACAAATCTGTGTTACAAACTGCTGCTGAAAAATGTACATTGTATGAAAACAATCGATAAACGTGTTTTAAAGTTACACAGGATCAATTAAATCCAAAGCATGCACTGCTCGTGAACTGTGATCGAAATGTCAATTACCTACAATGACAAAAGAAATACATTGTGTGTATTCCGTCGCTATACATGTTGTCTGTCCAACGTCCCCACCTAAAAAGAAATAAAAATACTAAGTTTTCGCTATTATAAAGCTTCGTCACGTGACGCCACAATCTGGCGCGAGACAAAGACGCGCGCGGGACCTAAAATAGAATAAAAACTTTCCAAACTAAATATAGAAACTTAACCAACACACTAATATGGACCTTTCAAAGAAAGAAAGAAACAAACAAACAAACAAACACACAAACAAACAAACAAACATACACATATATCAATCAATCAATCATGTTTCAGAAGGGGAAAGACCGTTTACAATTGCTTTTTTTAGCAATTGATTTATATTTATTAAGGTCTTTCCTTTCTTAATGGAAAGACCTTACTGTTATTCGTTTGTTTATTATTATTATTATTATTATTATTATTATTATTATTATTCTTTTTCTTCCGCCGTTTTCAAAGTCAAAAGTCAAGAAAAGTACGCAACATATCAAAATGATCTTTGGTACCAAGTATCGGCTTAATAAAAGCTATCTTGTTTTAGGGGCACCAAAGTGTACTATTTACCTTATAGGAGTTATCTCCCAATTTACAAAAACCATTGTTATCGCTACTCTTCATAAACTATAAGAGATAGCGGCAAATGTTTTTTTTTTAAATGTTCCTTGCCAGATGTCGCAACTTCAAATAATTTTAACCGAAGCGATGCAGTGACTTCTTATAGGAGTTATCTCCCCTTGAATATTTTACTTTTCAATATGCATATGAATCTCATGAACCGTAAGTTGTAAAGACCTAGGGTCTTTTGATTTGTGATCATTGGACCATAACTTGAAAATATAGGTCAAGGTCAAAGGTCAAGGTCATGTAAAAAAGGCAAATTGTGTGTTTTTGGCACTATTTAAAGAGTTTTATGTGTGGTTTAGTGCTTTTGTAGGTTGACATTGACCTTTAACCTTACTACTTGTTAAGTGATCTCTCAAAAGATAAATCCCATGTGTTTAGATATAGTATTTAGGCTTTCTATTCCGTCTTTGCATGATCAAAGTGGATCCGTTCTCTGTGTTAACCAACCAACCAACCAACCAACCAACCAACCAACCAATCAATCAATCAATCAATCAGTCAGTCAGTCAATCATTGCATGCATGTTTCTGTCTCATGTGTTTAATATGGGGACCAAGATCTTATTTGTTTCTATTTCGATTGTTTAAAGAGACCATATCCCACGTGTCTAATTAATTGATCAATCAATCAATCAAGCAACCAACCAACCAACCAACCAACCAACCAACCATTCAATCAATCATTGCATGCATACATGTTTCCGTCTCCTGTGTTTAATATGGGGTCCAAGATCTCATTTGTTTTTTTTTCCCGCTTGTTTCAAGAGACCACCATATCCCACATGTTAAGTTTATTAACCAACCAACCAATCAACCAATCAATCAATAAACCAACAAACCAATCAACCAACCAACCAATCAATCATTCATTGTATGCATGTTTCCGTCTCATGTGTTTAATATGGGGACCAAGATCTTATTTGTTTCTATTTTGATTGTTTAAAGAGACCATATCCCACGTGTCTAATTAATTGATCAATCAATCAAGCAACCAACCAACCAATCAACCAACCAACCAACCAACCAACCATTCAATCAATCATTGCATGCATACATGTTTCCGTCTCCTGTGTTTAATATGGGGTCCAAGATCTCATTTGTTTTTTTTTTTCGCTTGTTTCAAGAGACCACCATATCCCACATGTTAAGTTTATTAACCAACCAACCAATCAATAAACCAACAAAACAATCAACCAACCAATCAATCATTCATTCATTGTATGCATGTTTCCGTCTTATGTGTTTAATACGGGGTCCAAGATCTCCTTTGTTTCTTTTTCGCTTGTTTCAAGAAACCCTATCCCACGTGTTTAATTAATCAATCAATCAATCAATCAATCAATCAACCAACTAACCAATAAATAAATAAACAAACCAACCAACCAACCAATCAATCATTCATTCATTCATTCATTCATTCATTGTATGCATGTTTCCGTCTTATGTGTTTAATACGGGGTCCAAGATCTCCTTTGTTTCTTTTTCGCTTGTTTCAAGAGACTCTATCCCACGTGTTTAATTAATCAACTAATCAATCAATCAATCAACCAACCAACCAACCAACCAACCAACCAATAAATAAACAAACAAACAAACCAACCAACCAACCAAGCAATCATTCATTCATTCATTCATTCATTGTGTGCATGTTTCCGTCTCATGTGTTTAATACGGGGTCCAAGATTTCCTTTGTTTCTTTTTTTGCTTGTTTCAAGAGACCCTATCCCACGTGTTTAATCAACCAACCAACAAATCAATCAACCAACCAACCAATTAATTAATTGATCAATCAATCAATCAATAAACCAACCAACCAACCAATCAATCATTCATTGCATGCATGTTTCCGTCTCATGTGTGTAATATTGTATTTACATCTCTTCTGAAAAAAAAAATCCACATGCTTGTTATCAGATGTTCTGGGAAACTACATGTCCAATTGACCCATAAAATTTGCAGTCAGCAGGGTATACATGCATTACATCTTCATAAAACAACGTGGTGCAGATATCTCTCAAGAATTTTCCTAGAGAAAAGAAATTGCAATGCCGTAAAATTCGCTTGCTAGTTCCGTAAATCTCAGTGAAATCCTACAATAAAATGTCCGCTCCTAGATTGAAATACAAATCTGTGTTACAAACTGCTGCTGAAAAATGTACATTGTATGAAAACAATCGATAAACGTGTTTTAAAGTTACACAGGATCAATTAAATCCAAAGCATGCACTGCTCGTGAACTGTGATCGAAATGTCAATTACCTACAATGACAAAAGAAATACATTGTGTGTATTCCGTCGCTATACATGTTGTCTGTCCAACGTCCCCACCTAAAAAGAAATAAAAATACTAAGTTTTCGCTATTATAAAGCTTCGTCACGTGACGCCACAATCTGGCGCGAGACAAAGACGCGCGCGGGACCTAAAATAGAATAAAAACTTTCCAAACTAAATATAGAAACTTAACCAACACACTAATATGGACCTTTCAAAGAAAGAAAGAAACAAACAAACAAACAAACACACAAACAAACAAACAAACATACACATATATCAATCAATCAATCATGTTTCAGAAGGGGAAAGACCGTTTACAATTGCTTTTTTTAGCAATTGATTTATATTTATTAAGGTCTTTCCTTTCTTAATGGAAAGACCTTACTGTTATTCGTTTGTTTATTATTATTATTATTATTATTATTATTATTATTATTCTTTTTCTTCCGCCGTTTTCAAAGTCAAAAGTCAAGAAAAGTACGCAACATATCAAAATGATCTTTGGTACCAAGTATCGGCTTAATAAAAGCTATCTTGTTTTAGGGGCACCAAAGTGTACTATTTACCTTATAGGAGTTATCTCCCAATTTACAAAAACCATTGTTATCGCTACTCTTCATAAACTATAAGAGATAGCGGCAAATGTTTTTTTTTTAAATGTTCCTTGCCAGATGTCGCAACTTCAAATAATTTTAACCGAAGCGATGCAGTGACTTCTTATAGGAGTTATCTCCCCTTGAATATTTTACTTTTCAATATGCATATGAATCTCATGAACCGTAAGTTGTAAAGACCTAGGGTCTTTTGATTTGTGATCATTGGACCATAACTTGAAAATATAGGTCAAGGTCAAAGGTCAAGGTCATGTAAAAAAGGCAAATTGTGTGTTTTTGGCACTATTTAAAGAGTTTTATGTGTGGTTTAGTGCTTTTGTAGGTTGACATTGACCTTTAACCTTACTACTTGTTAAGTGATCTCTCAAAAGATAAATCCCATGTGTTTAGATATAGTATTTAGGCTTTCTATTCCGTCTTTGCATGATCAAAGTGGATCCGTTCTCTGTGTTAACCAACCAACCAACCAACCAACCAACCAACCAACCAATCAATCAATCAATCAATCAGTCAGTCAGTCAATCATTGCATGCATGTTTCTGTCTCATGTGTTTAATATGGGGACCAAGATCTTATTTGTTTCTATTTCGATTGTTTAAAGAGACCATATCCCACGTGTCTAATTAATTGATCAATCAATCAATCAAGCAACCAACCAACCAACCAACCAACCAACCAACCATTCAATCAATCATTGCATGCATACATGTTTCCGTCTCCTGTGTTTAATATGGGGTCCAAGATCTCATTTGTTTTTTTTTCCCGCTTGTTTCAAGAGACCACCATATCCCACATGTTAAGTTTATTAACCAACCAACCAATCAACCAATCAATCAATAAACCAACAAACCAATCAACCAACCAACCAATCAATCATTCATTGTATGCATGTTTCCGTCTCATGTGTTTAATATGGGGACCAAGATCTTATTTGTTTCTATTTTGATTGTTTAAAGAGACCATATCCCACGTGTCTAATTAATTGATCAATCAATCAAGCAACCAACCAACCAATCAACCAACCAACCAACCAACCAACCATTCAATCAATCATTGCATGCATACATGTTTCCGTCTCCTGTGTTTAATATGGGGTCCAAGATCTCATTTGTTTTTTTTTTTCGCTTGTTTCAAGAGACCACCATATCCCACATGTTAAGTTTATTAACCAACCAACCAATCAATAAACCAACAAAACAATCAACCAACCAATCAATCATTCATTCATTGTATGCATGTTTCCGTCTTATGTGTTTAATACGGGGTCCAAGATCTCCTTTGTTTCTTTTTCGCTTGTTTCAAGAAACCCTATCCCACGTGTTTAATTAATCAATCAATCAATCAATCAATCAATCAACCAACTAACCAATAAATAAATAAACAAACCAACCAACCAACCAATCAATCATTCATTCATTCATTCATTCATTCATTGTATGCATGTTTCCGTCTTATGTGTTTAATACGGGGTCCAAGATCTCCTTTGTTTCTTTTTCGCTTGTTTCAAGAGACTCTATCCCACGTGTTTAATTAATCAACTAATCAATCAATCAATCAACCAACCAACCAACCAACCAACCAACCAATAAATAAACAAACAAACAAACCAACCAACCAACCAAGCAATCATTCATTCATTCATTCATTCATTGTGTGCATGTTTCCGTCTCATGTGTTTAATACGGGGTCCAAGATTTCCTTTGTTTCTTTTTTTGCTTGTTTCAAGAGACCCTATCCCACGTGTTTAATCAACCAACCAACAAATCAATCAACCAACCAACCAATTAATTAATTGATCAATCAATCAATCAATAAACCAACCAACCAACCAATCAATCATTCATTGCATGCATGTTTCCGTCTCATGTGTGTAATATTGTATTTACATCTCTTCTGAAAAAAAAAATCCACATGCTTGTTATCAGATGTTCTGGGAAACTACATGTCCAATTGACCCATAAAATTTGCAGTCAGCAGGGTATACATGCATTACATCTTCATAAAACAACGTGGTGCAGATATCTCTCAAGAATTTTCCTAGAGAAAAGAAATTGCAATGCCGTAAAATTCGCTTGCTAGTTCCGTAAATCTCAGTGAAATCCTACAATAAAATGTCCGCTCCTAGATTGAAATACAAATCTGTGTTACAAACTGCTGCTGAAAAATGTACATTGTATGAAAACAATCGATAAACGTGTTTTAAAGTTACACAGGATCAATTAAATCCAAAGCATGCACTGCTCGTGAACTGTGATCGAAATGTCAATTACCTACAATGACAAAAGAAATACATTGTGTGTATTCCGTCGCTATACATGTTGTCTGTCCAACGTCCCCACCTAAAAAGAAATAAAAATACTAAGTTTTCGCTATTATAAAGCTTCGTCACGTGACGCCACAATCTGGCGCGAGACAAAGACGCGCGCGGGACCTAAAATAGAATAAAAACTTTCCAAACTAAATATAGAAACTTAACCAACACACTAATATGGACCTTTCAAAGAAAGAAAGAAACAAACAAACAAACAAACACACAAACAAACAAACAAACATACACATATATCAATCAATCAATCATGTTTCAGAAGGGGAAAGACCGTTTACAATTGCTTTTTTTAGCAATTGATTTATATTTATTAAGGTCTTTCCTTTCTTAATGGAAAGACCTTACTGTTATTCGTTTGTTTATTATTATTATTATTATTATTATTATTATTATTATTCTTTTTCTTCCGCCGTTTTCAAAGTCAAAAGTCAAGAAAAGTACGCAACATATCAAAATGATCTTTGGTACCAAGTATCGGCTTAATAAAAGCTATCTTGTTTTAGGGGCACCAAAGTGTACTATTTACCTTATAGGAGTTATCTCCCAATTTACAAAAACCATTGTTATCGCTACTCTTCATAAACTATAAGAGATAGCGGCAAATGTTTTTTTTTTAAATGTTCCTTGCCAGATGTCGCAACTTCAAATAATTTTAACCGAAGCGATGCAGTGACTTCTTATAGGAGTTATCTCCCCTTGAATATTTTACTTTTCAATATGCATATGAATCTCATGAACCGTAAGTTGTAAAGACCTAGGGTCTTTTGATTTGTGATCATTGGACCATAACTTGAAAATATAGGTCAAGGTCAAAGGTCAAGGTCATGTAAAAAAGGCAAATTGTGTGTTTTTGGCACTATTTAAAGAGTTTTATGTGTGGTTTAGTGCTTTTGTAGGTTGACATTGACCTTTAACCTTACTACTTGTTAAGTGATCTCTCAAAAGATAAATCCCATGTGTTTAGATATAGTATTTAGGCTTTCTATTCCGTCTTTGCATGATCAAAGTGGATCCGTTCTCTGTGTTAACCAACCAACCAACCAACCAACCAACCAACCAACCAATCAATCAATCAATCAATCAGTCAGTCAGTCAATCATTGCATGCATGTTTCTGTCTCATGTGTTTAATATGGGGACCAAGATCTTATTTGTTTCTATTTCGATTGTTTAAAGAGACCATATCCCACGTGTCTAATTAATTGATCAATCAATCAATCAAGCAACCAACCAACCAACCAACCAACCAACCAACCATTCAATCAATCATTGCATGCATACATGTTTCCGTCTCCTGTGTTTAATATGGGGTCCAAGATCTCATTTGTTTTTTTTTCCCGCTTGTTTCAAGAGACCACCATATCCCACATGTTAAGTTTATTAACCAACCAACCAATCAACCAATCAATCAATAAACCAACAAACCAATCAACCAACCAACCAATCAATCATTCATTGTATGCATGTTTCCGTCTCATGTGTTTAATATGGGGACCAAGATCTTATTTGTTTCTATTTTGATTGTTTAAAGAGACCATATCCCACGTGTCTAATTAATTGATCAATCAATCAAGCAACCAACCAACCAATCAACCAACCAACCAACCAACCAACCATTCAATCAATCATTGCATGCATACATGTTTCCGTCTCCTGTGTTTAATATGGGGTCCAAGATCTCATTTGTTTTTTTTTTTCGCTTGTTTCAAGAGACCACCATATCCCACATGTTAAGTTTATTAACCAACCAACCAATCAATAAACCAACAAAACAATCAACCAACCAATCAATCATTCATTCATTGTATGCATGTTTCCGTCTTATGTGTTTAATACGGGGTCCAAGATCTCCTTTGTTTCTTTTTCGCTTGTTTCAAGAAACCCTATCCCACGTGTTTAATTAATCAATCAATCAATCAATCAATCAATCAACCAACTAACCAATAAATAAATAAACAAACCAACCAACCAACCAATCAATCATTCATTCATTCATTCATTCATTCATTGTATGCATGTTTCCGTCTTATGTGTTTAATACGGGGTCCAAGATCTCCTTTGTTTCTTTTTCGCTTGTTTCAAGAGACTCTATCCCACGTGTTTAATTAATCAACTAATCAATCAATCAATCAACCAACCAACCAACCAACCAACCAACCAATAAATAAACAAACAAACAAACCAACCAACCAACCAAGCAATCATTCATTCATTCATTCATTCATTGTGTGCATGTTTCCGTCTCATGTGTTTAATACGGGGTCCAAGATTTCCTTTGTTTCTTTTTTTGCTTGTTTCAAGAGACCCTATCCCACGTGTTTAATCAACCAACCAACAAATCAATCAACCAACCAACCAATTAATTAATTGATCAATCAATCAATCAATAAACCAACCAACCAACCAATCAATCATTCATTGCATGCATGTTTCCGTCTCATGTGTGTAATATTGTATTTACATCTCTTCTGAAAAAAAAAATCCACATGCTTGTTATCAGATGTTCTGGGAAACTACATGTCCAATTGACCCATAAAATTTGCAGTCAGCAGGGTATACATGCATTACATCTTCATAAAACAACGTGGTGCAGATATCTCTCAAGAATTTTCCTAGAGAAAAGAAATTGCAATGCCGTAAAATTCGCTTGCTAGTTCCGTAAATCTCAGTGAAATCCTACAATAAAATGTCCGCTCCTAGATTGAAATACAAATCTGTGTTACAAACTGCTGCTGAAAAATGTACATTGTATGAAAACAATCGATAAACGTGTTTTAAAGTTACACAGGATCAATTAAATCCAAAGCATGCACTGCTCGTGAACTGTGATCGAAATGTCAATTACCTACAATGACAAAAGAAATACATTGTGTGTATTCCGTCGCTATACATGTTGTCTGTCCAACGTCCCCACCTAAAAAGAAATAAAAATACTAAGTTTTCGCTATTATAAAGCTTCGTCACGTGACGCCACAATCTGGCGCGAGACAAAGACGCGCGCGGGACCTAAAATAGAATAAAAACTTTCCAAACTAAATATAGAAACTTAACCAACACACTAATATGGACCTTTCAAAGAAAGAAAGAAACAAACAAACAAACAAACACACAAACAAACAAACAAACATACACATATATCAATCAATCAATCATGTTTCAGAAGGGGAAAGACCGTTTACAATTGCTTTTTTTAGCAATTGATTTATATTTATTAAGGTCTTTCCTTTCTTAATGGAAAGACCTTACTGTTATTCGTTTGTTTATTATTATTATTATTATTATTATTATTATTATTATTCTTTTTCTTCCGCCGTTTTCAAAGTCAAAAGTCAAGAAAAGTACGCAACATATCAAAATGATCTTTGGTACCAAGTATCGGCTTAATAAAAGCTATCTTGTTTTAGGGGCACCAAAGTGTACTATTTACCTTATAGGAGTTATCTCCCAATTTACAAAAACCATTGTTATCGCTACTCTTCATAAACTATAAGAGATAGCGGCAAATGTTTTTTTTTTAAATGTTCCTTGCCAGATGTCGCAACTTCAAATAATTTTAACCGAAGCGATGCAGTGACTTCTTATAGGAGTTATCTCCCCTTGAATATTTTACTTTTCAATATGCATATGAATCTCATGAACCGTAAGTTGTAAAGACCTAGGGTCTTTTGATTTGTGATCATTGGACCATAACTTGAAAATATAGGTCAAGGTCAAAGGTCAAGGTCATGTAAAAAAGGCAAATTGTGTGTTTTTGGCACTATTTAAAGAGTTTTATGTGTGGTTTAGTGCTTTTGTAGGTTGACATTGACCTTTAACCTTACTACTTGTTAAGTGATCTCTCAAAAGATAAATCCCATGTGTTTAGATATAGTATTTAGGCTTTCTATTCCGTCTTTGCATGATCAAAGTGGATCCGTTCTCTGTGTTAACCAACCAACCAACCAACCAACCAACCAACCAACCAATCAATCAATCAATCAATCAGTCAGTCAGTCAATCATTGCATGCATGTTTCTGTCTCATGTGTTTAATATGGGGACCAAGATCTTATTTGTTTCTATTTCGATTGTTTAAAGAGACCATATCCCACGTGTCTAATTAATTGATCAATCAATCAATCAAGCAACCAACCAACCAACCAACCAACCAACCAACCATTCAATCAATCATTGCATGCATACATGTTTCCGTCTCCTGTGTTTAATATGGGGTCCAAGATCTCATTTGTTTTTTTTTCCCGCTTGTTTCAAGAGACCACCATATCCCACATGTTAAGTTTATTAACCAACCAACCAATCAACCAATCAATCAATAAACCAACAAACCAATCAACCAACCAACCAATCAATCATTCATTGTATGCATGTTTCCGTCTCATGTGTTTAATATGGGGACCAAGATCTTATTTGTTTCTATTTTGATTGTTTAAAGAGACCATATCCCACGTGTCTAATTAATTGATCAATCAATCAAGCAACCAACCAACCAATCAACCAACCAACCAACCAACCAACCATTCAATCAATCATTGCATGCATACATGTTTCCGTCTCCTGTGTTTAATATGGGGTCCAAGATCTCATTTGTTTTTTTTTTTCGCTTGTTTCAAGAGACCACCATATCCCACATGTTAAGTTTATTAACCAACCAACCAATCAATAAACCAACAAAACAATCAACCAACCAATCAATCATTCATTCATTGTATGCATGTTTCCGTCTTATGTGTTTAATACGGGGTCCAAGATCTCCTTTGTTTCTTTTTCGCTTGTTTCAAGAAACCCTATCCCACGTGTTTAATTAATCAATCAATCAATCAATCAATCAATCAACCAACTAACCAATAAATAAATAAACAAACCAACCAACCAACCAATCAATCATTCATTCATTCATTCATTCATTCATTGTATGCATGTTTCCGTCTTATGTGTTTAATACGGGGTCCAAGATCTCCTTTGTTTCTTTTTCGCTTGTTTCAAGAGACTCTATCCCACGTGTTTAATTAATCAACTAATCAATCAATCAATCAACCAACCAACCAACCAACCAACCAACCAATAAATAAACAAACAAACAAACCAACCAACCAACCAAGCAATCATTCATTCATTCATTCATTCATTGTGTGCATGTTTCCGTCTCATGTGTTTAATACGGGGTCCAAGATTTCCTTTGTTTCTTTTTTTGCTTGTTTCAAGAGACCCTATCCCACGTGTTTAATCAACCAACCAACAAATCAATCAACCAACCAACCAATTAATTAATTGATCAATCAATCAATCAATAAACCAACCAACCAACCAATCAATCATTCATTGCATGCATGTTTCCGTCTCATGTGTGTAATATTGTATTTACATCTCTTCTGAAAAAAAAAATCCACATGCTTGTTATCAGATGTTCTGGGAAACTACATGTCCAATTGACCCATAAAATTTGCAGTCAGCAGGGTATACATGCATTACATCTTCATAAAACAACGTGGTGCAGATATCTCTCAAGAATTTTCCTAGAGAAAAGAAATTGCAATGCCGTAAAATTCGCTTGCTAGTTCCGTAAATCTCAGTGAAATCCTACAATAAAATGTCCGCTCCTAGATTGAAATACAAATCTGTGTTACAAACTGCTGCTGAAAAATGTACATTGTATGAAAACAATCGATAAACGTGTTTTAAAGTTACACAGGATCAATTAAATCCAAAGCATGCACTGCTCGTGAACTGTGATCGAAATGTCAATTACCTACAATGACAAAAGAAATACATTGTGTGTATTCCGTCGCTATACATGTTGTCTGTCCAACGTCCCCACCTAAAAAGAAATAAAAATACTAAGTTTTCGCTATTATAAAGCTTCGTCACGTGACGCCACAATCTGGCGCGAGACAAAGACGCGCGCGGGACCTAAAATAGAATAAAAACTTTCCAAACTAAATATAGAAACTTAACCAACACACTAATATGGACCTTTCAAAGAAAGAAAGAAACAAACAAACAAACAAACACACAAACAAACAAACAAACATACACATATATCAATCAATCAATCATGTTTCAGAAGGGGAAAGACCGTTTACAATTGCTTTTTTTAGCAATTGATTTATATTTATTAAGGTCTTTCCTTTCTTAATGGAAAGACCTTACTGTTATTCGTTTGTTTATTATTATTATTATTATTATTATTATTATTATTATTCTTTTTCTTCCGCCGTTTTCAAAGTCAAAAGTCAAGAAAAGTACGCAACATATCAAAATGATCTTTGGTACCAAGTATCGGCTTAATAAAAGCTATCTTGTTTTAGGGGCACCAAAGTGTACTATTTACCTTATAGGAGTTATCTCCCAATTTACAAAAACCATTGTTATCGCTACTCTTCATAAACTATAAGAGATAGCGGCAAATGTTTTTTTTTTAAATGTTCCTTGCCAGATGTCGCAACTTCAAATAATTTTAACCGAAGCGATGCAGTGACTTCTTATAGGAGTTATCTCCCCTTGAATATTTTACTTTTCAATATGCATATGAATCTCATGAACCGTAAGTTGTAAAGACCTAGGGTCTTTTGATTTGTGATCATTGGACCATAACTTGAAAATATAGGTCAAGGTCAAAGGTCAAGGTCATGTAAAAAAGGCAAATTGTGTGTTTTTGGCACTATTTAAAGAGTTTTATGTGTGGTTTAGTGCTTTTGTAGGTTGACATTGACCTTTAACCTTACTACTTGTTAAGTGATCTCTCAAAAGATAAATCCCATGTGTTTAGATATAGTATTTAGGCTTTCTATTCCGTCTTTGCATGATCAAAGTGGATCCGTTCTCTGTGTTAACCAACCAACCAACCAACCAACCAACCAACCAACCAATCAATCAATCAATCAATCAGTCAGTCAGTCAATCATTGCATGCATGTTTCTGTCTCATGTGTTTAATATGGGGACCAAGATCTTATTTGTTTCTATTTCGATTGTTTAAAGAGACCATATCCCACGTGTCTAATTAATTGATCAATCAATCAATCAAGCAACCAACCAACCAACCAACCAACCAACCAACCATTCAATCAATCATTGCATGCATACATGTTTCCGTCTCCTGTGTTTAATATGGGGTCCAAGATCTCATTTGTTTTTTTTTCCCGCTTGTTTCAAGAGACCACCATATCCCACATGTTAAGTTTATTAACCAACCAACCAATCAACCAATCAATCAATAAACCAACAAACCAATCAACCAACCAACCAATCAATCATTCATTGTATGCATGTTTCCGTCTCATGTGTTTAATATGGGGACCAAGATCTTATTTGTTTCTATTTTGATTGTTTAAAGAGACCATATCCCACGTGTCTAATTAATTGATCAATCAATCAAGCAACCAACCAACCAATCAACCAACCAACCAACCAACCAACCATTCAATCAATCATTGCATGCATACATGTTTCCGTCTCCTGTGTTTAATATGGGGTCCAAGATCTCATTTGTTTTTTTTTTTCGCTTGTTTCAAGAGACCACCATATCCCACATGTTAAGTTTATTAACCAACCAACCAATCAATAAACCAACAAAACAATCAACCAACCAATCAATCATTCATTCATTGTATGCATGTTTCCGTCTTATGTGTTTAATACGGGGTCCAAGATCTCCTTTGTTTCTTTTTCGCTTGTTTCAAGAAACCCTATCCCACGTGTTTAATTAATCAATCAATCAATCAATCAATCAATCAACCAACTAACCAATAAATAAATAAACAAACCAACCAACCAACCAATCAATCATTCATTCATTCATTCATTCATTCATTGTATGCATGTTTCCGTCTTATGTGTTTAATACGGGGTCCAAGATCTCCTTTGTTTCTTTTTCGCTTGTTTCAAGAGACTCTATCCCACGTGTTTAATTAATCAACTAATCAATCAATCAATCAACCAACCAACCAACCAACCAACCAACCAATAAATAAACAAACAAACAAACCAACCAACCAACCAAGCAATCATTCATTCATTCATTCATTCATTGTGTGCATGTTTCCGTCTCATGTGTTTAATACGGGGTCCAAGATTTCCTTTGTTTCTTTTTTTGCTTGTTTCAAGAGACCCTATCCCACGTGTTTAATCAACCAACCAACAAATCAATCAACCAACCAACCAATTAATTAATTGATCAATCAATCAATCAATAAACCAACCAACCAACCAATCAATCATTCATTGCATGCATGTTTCCGTCTCATGTGTGTAATATTGTATTTACATCTCTTCTGAAAAAAAAAATCCACATGCTTGTTATCAGATGTTCTGGGAAACTACATGTCCAATTGACCCATAAAATTTGCAGTCAGCAGGGTATACATGCATTACATCTTCATAAAACAACGTGGTGCAGATATCTCTCAAGAATTTTCCTAGAGAAAAGAAATTGCAATGCCGTAAAATTCGCTTGCTAGTTCCGTAAATCTCAGTGAAATCCTACAATAAAATGTCCGCTCCTAGATTGAAATACAAATCTGTGTTACAAACTGCTGCTGAAAAATGTACATTGTATGAAAACAATCGATAAACGTGTTTTAAAGTTACACAGGATCAATTAAATCCAAAGCATGCACTGCTCGTGAACTGTGATCGAAATGTCAATTACCTACAATGACAAAAGAAATACATTGTGTGTATTCCGTCGCTATACATGTTGTCTGTCCAACGTCCCCACCTAAAAAGAAATAAAAATACTAAGTTTTCGCTATTATAAAGCTTCGTCACGTGACGCCACAATCTGGCGCGAGACAAAGACGCGCGCGGGACCTAAAATAGAATAAAAACTTTCCAAACTAAATATAGAAACTTAACCAACACACTAATATGGACCTTTCAAAGAAAGAAAGAAACAAACAAACAAACAAACACACAAACAAACAAACAAACATACACATATATCAATCAATCAATCATGTTTCAGAAGGGGAAAGACCGTTTACAATTGCTTTTTTTAGCAATTGATTTATATTTATTAAGGTCTTTCCTTTCTTAATGGAAAGACCTTACTGTTATTCGTTTGTTTATTATTATTATTATTATTATTATTATTATTATTATTCTTTTTCTTCCGCCGTTTTCAAAGTCAAAAGTCAAGAAAAGTACGCAACATATCAAAATGATCTTTGGTACCAAGTATCGGCTTAATAAAAGCTATCTTGTTTTAGGGGCACCAAAGTGTACTATTTACCTTATAGGAGTTATCTCCCAATTTACAAAAACCATTGTTATCGCTACTCTTCATAAACTATAAGAGATAGCGGCAAATGTTTTTTTTTTAAATGTTCCTTGCCAGATGTCGCAACTTCAAATAATTTTAACCGAAGCGATGCAGTGACTTCTTATAGGAGTTATCTCCCCTTGAATATTTTACTTTTCAATATGCATATGAATCTCATGAACCGTAAGTTGTAAAGACCTAGGGTCTTTTGATTTGTGATCATTGGACCATAACTTGAAAATATAGGTCAAGGTCAAAGGTCAAGGTCATGTAAAAAAGGCAAATTGTGTGTTTTTGGCACTATTTAAAGAGTTTTATGTGTGGT
>NW_026262603.1:0-2500 GCF_021869535.1 Mytilus californianus | reverse complement strand
ACATACACATATATCAATCAATCAATCATGTTTCAGAAGGGGAAAGACCGTTTACAATTGCTTTTTTTAGCAATTGATTTATATTTATTAAGGTCTTTCCTTTCTTAATGGAAAGACCTTACTGTTATTCGTTTGTTTATTATTATTATTATTATTATTATTATTATTATTATTATTCTTTTTCTTCCGCCGTTTTCAAAGTCAAAAGTCAAGAAAAGTACGCAACATATCAAAATGATCTTTGGTACCAAGTATCGGCTTAATAAAAGCTATCTTGTTTTAGGGGCACCAAAGTGTACTATTTACCTTATAGGAGTTATCTCCCAATTTACAAAAACCATTGTTATCGCTACTCTTCATAAACTATAAGAGATAGCGGCAAATGTTTTTTTTTTAAATGTTCCTTGCCAGATGTCGCAACTTCAAATAATTTTAACCGAAGCGATGCAGTGACTTCTTATAGGAGTTATCTCCCCTTGAATATTTTACTTTTCAATATGCATATGAATCTCATGAACCGTAAGTTGTAAAGACCTAGGGTCTTTTGATTTGTGATCATTGGACCATAACTTGAAAATATAGGTCAAGGTCAAAGGTCAAGGTCATGTAAAAAAGGCAAATTGTGTGTTTTTGGCACTATTTAAAGAGTTTTATGTGTGGTTTAGTGCTTTTGTAGGTTGACATTGACCTTTAACCTTACTACTTGTTAAGTGATCTCTCAAAAGATAAATCCCATGTGTTTAGATATAGTATTTAGGCTTTCTATTCCGTCTTTGCATGATCAAAGTGGATCCGTTCTCTGTGTTAACCAACCAACCAACCAACCAACCAACCAACCAACCAATCAATCAATCAATCAATCAGTCAGTCAGTCAATCATTGCATGCATGTTTCTGTCTCATGTGTTTAATATGGGGACCAAGATCTTATTTGTTTCTATTTCGATTGTTTAAAGAGACCATATCCCACGTGTCTAATTAATTGATCAATCAATCAATCAAGCAACCAACCAACCAACCAACCAACCAACCAACCATTCAATCAATCATTGCATGCATACATGTTTCCGTCTCCTGTGTTTAATATGGGGTCCAAGATCTCATTTGTTTTTTTTTTCGCTTGTTTCAAGAGACCACCATATCCCACATGTTAAGTTTATTAACCAACCAACCAATCAATAAACCAACAAAACAATCAACCAACCAATCAATCATTCATTCATTGTATGCATGTTTCCGTCTTATGTGTTTAATACGGGGTCCAAGATCTCCTTTGTTTCTTTTTCGCTTGTTTCAAGAAACCCTATCCCACGTGTTTAATTAATCAATCAATCAATCAATCAATCAATCAACCAACTAACCAATAAATAAATAAACAAACCAACCAACCAACCAATCAATCATTCATTCATTCATTCATTCATTCATTGTATGCATGTTTCCGTCTTATGTGTTTAATACGGGGTCCAAGATCTCCTTTGTTTCTTTTTCGCTTGTTTCAAGAGACTCTATCCCACGTGTTTAATTAATCAACTAATCAATCAATCAATCAACCAACCAACCAACCAACCAATAAATAAACAAACAAACAAACCAACCAACCAACCAAGCAATCATTCATTCATTCATTCATTCATTGTGTGCATGTTTCCGTCTCATGTGTTTAATACGGGGTCCAAGATTTCCTTTGTTTCTTTTTTTGCTTGTTTCAAGAGACCCTATCCCACGTGTTTAATCAACCAACCAACAAATCAATCAACCAACCAACCAATTAATTAATTGATCAATCAATCAATCAATAAACCAACCAACCAACCAATCAATCATTCATTGCATGCATGTTTCCGTCTCATGTGTGTAATATTGTATTTACATCTCTTCTGAAAAAAAAAATCCACATGCTTGTTATCAGATGTTCTGGGAAACTACATGTCCAATTGACCCATAAAATTTGCAGTCAGCAGGGTATACATGCATTACATCTTCATAAAACAACGTGGTGCAGATATCTCTCAAGAATTTTCCTAGAGAAAAGAAATTGCAATGCCGTAAAATTCGCTTGCTAGTTCCGTAAATCTCAGTGAAATCCTACAATAAAATGTCCGCTCCTAGATTGAAATACAAATCTGTGTTACAAACTGCTGCTGAAAAATGTACATTGTATGAAAACAATCGATAAACGTGTTTTAAAGTTACACAGGATCAATTAAATCCAAAGCATGCACTGCTCGTGAACTGTGATCGAAATGTCAATTACCTACAATGACAAAAGAAATACATTGTGTGTATTCCGTCGCTATACATGTTGTCTGTCCAACGTCCCCACCTAAAAAGAAATAAAAATACTAAGTTTTCGCTATTATAAAGCTTCGTCACGTGACGCCACAATCTGGCGCGAGACAAAGACGCGCGCGGGACCTAAAATAGAATAAAAACTTTCCAAACTAAATATAGAAACTTAACCAACACACTAATATGGACCTTTCAAAGAAAGAAAGAAA
>NW_026262602.1:0-80363 GCF_021869535.1 Mytilus californianus | reverse complement strand
GGGCAAGTTTTACATTGACCCTATGTGAAAATGCATAGAATCAGCATTTTCTTGAAGAGTATTTCACCAAAGTCAATGAAACTGTATTGATATATAACATGACATGTGGCAATGAGATGTCTGCTTCTAGAATTTTGGAATTATCCACTGTAACCATGGAAACAGCAAAAATGTCCCAAAAAATCAAAATGCTCCAAACTTGATAAAACTTCAGAAAATGTCAACTGAAATGTGCAGAGTTGCTATTTGTCTTTGGAATTTTCAAAATGGCCGCCGTTGCCATGGAAAAAGCACCCAAAAAAAACATCAGCTGACTGCGGTATGGGCTTCGCTCGTTGTTGAAGGCCGTATAGTGACCTATAAATGTTTATTTCTGTGTCATTTTGTCTCTTGTTGATAGTTGTCTCATTGGCAATCATACCGCATCTTCTTTTTTATTTATAAAACAGCTCGTAAATTTGAGGCAAAATTCTGTAATCAAGAGTATGTGCATACGATCAAATACAAATCTGTACTGCAAAACATCTTCTAGAATATGCTAGAAGAAAATAATGTATAATTTAACGTGCTTCTATATTCTGTACAAAAAACGTGCTTTGAAGAGAAAATCGCCACCGAGAGAGAGAGAGAGAGAGAAACACTAAGAGTACATATTAGTGACATTTCTGTACTTGCATTAAAGTACACATCCGTGAATCACACACCTGCTAAAATATACACATTAGCTGAAATCAATCGATGAACGTGTAATTTAATTGTACAAGATAAGATACATGTATCGTGTGATACGCGAGCTATTAAAGAGCAAAAATGAACAGTTAGTATGCCGCTCCGTCAATATATACACATGTTGTCTGTCCAAGGTCCCCTCTAAAAAGAATATAAATGTGCTAAGTCCACGATAATATACTTGCGCATCACGTGACGCCACGTTCTTCCTCGCGCGTGGGTCTATTCTTAGATTATAAAGAATTCCCAAACTATGTATAGAACTCAACCTTATTCTACGGGAAGAGAAAATCAAAGACATGCCAATTCCAGCATGTATAATAGATGTGCCGTTTGACTTTGGTACACTCAAAATAGTTGCTGCTACTGTGACAATCTCCGCTATTGCTTGCAATAGCAAATCTAGTGTTAGAATAACTCAATCGCCATTCATTTTTTCTAATGTAAAAGGAGGGGGAGAGTATTTTTCTCAATCCTACGTGTAAAATTGTGCGTTAGATATTTGTCACTGAACAGCACAAAACGTATAGACAATGAATAAACCAATGTAAAATGTGCCATTTTAGGCTATACAAAGTATTTATCAATCAATTAAATCATGATTAAAGTGATCAGATCATGATAAGAGATCAATCAATCACGTTTTGATATCAAACAAGTAATTAATCAAGTGCAAAATTCGAAAAAACGTCCCCTCGCCTTTTTACAAACTGTCAATCAGTCGATCAATCAATCAATCAATCAATCAAACGATCAATCAATCAATGTATTGATCAATCATGATCACAAACCATCGATCAATCCATCCACATATCTTTTCCGTTGAATTTATGAAAGAAAATACCTTTAATTCGCTTTTGATCAATCGACTTTTGCGTATTATTATGGCACCCTCAACGGAGTTGGGGTGACATACTGTTATTCTACGTTTCTTTTTTTTTCTTATTTTTCTTCCACACATTTTATCCGCGCGAGTTCTTGGAATCCAATGGACCAATGTTGATGGAACTCTACTACAAGGCTGCCGTTACCATGGAAACAGTTAAACTATCAAAAATTCTAACTCTTTCGTTATAAGACCCAACTGAATGAAACTTTATGAAAATGTTACCCAGTATGCTAAGATGTCAAGACAATATTTGGATAGTCCAAAATGGCCGCCGTTGTCATGGAAACTGGGGGCAAGTTTTACATTGACCCTATGTGAAAATGCATAGAATCAGCATTTTCTTGAAGAGTATTTCACCAAAGTCAATGAAACTGTATTGATATATAACATGACATGTGGCAATGAGATGTCTGCTTCTAGAATTTTGGAATTATCCACTGTAACCATGGAAACAGCAAAAATGTCCCAAAAAATCAAAATGCTCCAAACTTGATAAAACTTCAGAAAATGTCAACTGAAATGTGCAGAGTTGCTATTTGTCTTTGGAATTTTCAAAATGGCCGCCGTTGCCATGGAAAAAGCACCCAAAAAAAACATCAGCTGACTGCGGTATGGGCTTCGCTCGTTGTTGAAGGCCGTATAGTGACCTATAAATGTTTATTTCTGTGTCATTTTGTCTCTTGTTGATAGTTGTCTCATTGGCAATCATACCGCATCTTCTTTTTTATTTATAAAACAGCTCGTAAATTTGAGGCAAAATTCTGTAATCAAGAGTATGTGCATACGATCAAATACAAATCTGTACTGCAAAACATCTTCTAGAATATGCTAGAAGAAAATAATGTATAATTTAACGTGCTTCTATATTCTGTACAAAAAACGTGCTTTGAAGAGAAAATCGCCACCGAGAGAGAGAGAGAGAGAGAAACACTAAGAGTACATATTAGTGACATTTCTGTACTTGCATTAAAGTACACATCCGTGAATCACACACCTGCTAAAATATACACATTAGCTGAAATCAATCGATGAACGTGTAATTTAATTGTACAAGATAAGATACATGTATCGTGTGATACGCGAGCTATTAAAGAGCAAAAATGAACAGTTAGTATGCCGCTCCGTCAATATATACACATGTTGTCTGTCCAAGGTCCCCTCTAAAAAGAATATAAATGTGCTAAGTCCACGATAATATACTTGCGCATCACGTGACGCCACGTTCTTCCTCGCGCGTGGGTCTATTCTTAGATTATAAAGAATTCCCAAACTATGTATAGAACTCAACCTTATTCTACGGGAAGAGAAAATCAAAGACATGCCAATTCCAGCATGTATAATAGATGTGCCGTTTGAC
Source organism: Mytilus californianus (assembly GCF_021869535.1). Classification (NCBI taxonomy): domain Eukaryota; kingdom Metazoa; phylum Mollusca; class Bivalvia; order Mytilida; family Mytilidae; genus Mytilus; species Mytilus californianus. Next base: position 77,388 of record NW_026262602.1, on the reverse strand, counting down.
TTTGGTACACTCAAAATAGTTGCTGCTACTGTGACAATCTCCGCTATTGCTTGCAATAGCAAATCTAGTGTTAGAATAACTCAATCGCCATTCATTTTTTCTAATGTAAAAGGAGGGGGAGAGTATTTTTCTCAATCCTACGTGTAAAATTGTGCGTTAGATATTTGTCACTGAACAGCACAAAACGTATAGACAATGAATAAACCAATGTAAAATGTGCCATTTTAGGCTATACAAAGTATTTATCAATCAATTAAATCATGATTAAAGTGATCAGATCATGATAAGAGATCAATCAATCACGTTTTGATATCAAACAAGTAATTAATCAAGTGCAAAATTCGAAAAAACGTCCCCTCGCCTTTTTACAAACTGTCAATCAGTCGATCAATCAATCAATCAATCAATCAAACGATCAATCAATCAATGTATTGATCAATCATGATCACAAACCATCGATCAATCCATCCACATATCTTTTCCGTTGAATTTATGAAAGAAAATACCTTTAATTCGCTTTTGATCAATCGACTTTTGCGTATTATTATGGCACCCTCAACGGAGTTGGGGTGACATACTGTTATTCTACGTTTCTTTTTTTTTCTTATTTTTCTTCCACACATTTTATCCGCGCGAGTTCTTGGAATCCAATGGACCAATGTTGATGGAACTCTACTACAAGGCTGCCGTTACCATGGAAACAGTTAAACTATCAAAAATTCTAACTCTTTCGTTATAAGACCCAACTGAATGAAACTTTATGAAAATGTTACCCAGTATGCTAAGATGTCAAGACAATATTTGGATAGTCCAAAATGGCCGCCGTTGTCATGGAAACTGGGGGCAAGTTTTACATTGACCCTATGTGAAAATGCATAGAATCAGCATTTTCTTGAAGAGTATTTCACCAAAGTCAATGAAACTGTATTGATATATAACATGACATGTGGCAATGAGATGTCTGCTTCTAGAATTTTGGAATTATCCACTGTAACCATGGAAACAGCAAAAATGTCCCAAAAAATCAAAATGCTCCAAACTTGATAAAACTTCAGAAAATGTCAACTGAAATGTGCAGAGTTGCTATTTGTCTTTGGAATTTTCAAAATGGCCGCCGTTGCCATGGAAAAAGCACCCAAAAAAAACATCAGCTGACTGCGGTATGGGCTTCGCTCGTTGTTGAAGGCCGTATAGTGACCTATAAATGTTTATTTCTGTGTCATTTTGTCTCTTGTTGATAGTTGTCTCATTGGCAATCATACCGCATCTTCTTTTTTATTTATAAAACAGCTCGTAAATTTGAGGCAAAATTCTGTAATCAAGAGTATGTGCATACGATCAAATACAAATCTGTACTGCAAAACATCTTCTAGAATATGCTAGAAGAAAATAATGTATAATTTAACGTGCTTCTATATTCTGTACAAAAAACGTGCTTTGAAGAGAAAATCGCCACCGAGAGAGAGAGAGAGAGAGAAACACTAAGAGTACATATTAGTGACATTTCTGTACTTGCATTAAAGTACACATCCGTGAATCACACACCTGCTAAAATATACACATTAGCTGAAATCAATCGATGAACGTGTAATTTAATTGTACAAGATAAGATACATGTATCGTGTGATACGCGAGCTATTAAAGAGCAAAAATGAACAGTTAGTATGCCGCTCCGTCAATATATACACATGTTGTCTGTCCAAGGTCCCCTCTAAAAAGAATATAAATGTGCTAAGTCCACGATAATATACTTGCGCATCACGTGACGCCACGTTCTTCCTCGCGCGTGGGTCTATTCTTAGATTATAAAGAATTCCCAAACTATGTATAGAACTCAACCTTATTCTACGGGAAGAGAAAATCAAAGACATGCCAATTCCAGCATGTATAATAGATGTGCCGTTTGACTTTGGTACACTCAAAATAGTTGCTGCTACTGTGACAATCTCCGCTATTGCTTGCAATAGCAAATCTAGTGTTAGAATAACTCAATCGCCATTCATTTTTTCTAATGTAAAAGGAGGGGGAGAGTATTTTTCTCAATCCTACGTGTAAAATTGTGCGTTAGATATTTGTCACTGAACAGCACAAAACGTATAGACAATGAATAAACCAATGTAAAATGTGCCATTTTAGGCTATACAAAGTATTTATCAATCAATTAAATCATGATTAAAGTGATCAGATCATGATAAGAGATCAATCAATCACGTTTTGATATCAAACAAGTAATTAATCAAGTGCAAAATTCGAAAAAACGTCCCCTCGCCTTTTTACAAACTGTCAATCAGTCGATCAATCAATCAATCAATCAATCAAACGATCAATCAATCAATGTATTGATCAATCATGATCACAAACCATCGATCAATCCATCCACATATCTTTTCCGTTGAATTTATGAAAGAAAATACCTTTAATTCGCTTTTGATCAATCGACTTTTGCGTATTATTATGGCACCCTCAACGGAGTTGGGGTGACATACTGTTATTCTACGTTTCTTTTTTTTTCTTATTTTTCTTCCACACATTTTATCCGCGCGAGTTCTTGGAATCCAATGGACCAATGTTGATGGAACTCTACTACAAGGCTGCCGTTACCATGGAAACAGTTAAACTATCAAAAATTCTAACTCTTTCGTTATAAGACCCAACTGAATGAAACTTTATGAAAATGTTACCCAGTATGCTAAGATGTCAAGACAATATTTGGATAGTCCAAAATGGCCGCCGTTGTCATGGAAACTGGGGGCAAGTTTTACATTGACCCTATGTGAAAATGCATAGAATCAGCATTTTCTTGAAGAGTATTTCACCAAAGTCAATGAAACTGTATTGATATATAACATGACATGTGGCAATGAGATGTCTGCTTCTAGAATTTTGGAATTATCCACTGTAACCATGGAAACAGCAAAAATGTCCCAAAAAATCAAAATGCTCCAAACTTGATAAAACTTCAGAAAATGTCAACTGAAATGTGCAGAGTTGCTATTTGTCTTTGGAATTTTCAAAATGGCCGCCGTTGCCATGGAAAAAGCACCCAAAAAAAACATCAGCTGACTGCGGTATGGGCTTCGCTCGTTGTTGAAGGCCGTATAGTGACCTATAAATGTTTATTTCTGTGTCATTTTGTCTCTTGTTGATAGTTGTCTCATTGGCAATCATACCGCATCTTCTTTTTTATTTATAAAACAGCTCGTAAATTTGAGGCAAAATTCTGTAATCAAGAGTATGTGCATACGATCAAATACAAATCTGTACTGCAAAACATCTTCTAGAATATGCTAGAAGAAAATAATGTATAATTTAACGTGCTTCTATATTCTGTACAAAAAACGTGCTTTGAAGAGAAAATCGCCACCGAGAGAGAGAGAGAGAGAGAAACACTAAGAGTACATATTAGTGACATTTCTGTACTTGCATTAAAGTACACATCCGTGAATCACACACCTGCTAAAATATACACATTAGCTGAAATCAATCGATGAACGTGTAATTTAATTGTACAAGATAAGATACATGTATCGTGTGATACGCGAGCTATTAAAGAGCAAAAATGAACAGTTAGTATGCCGCTCCGTCAATATATACACATGTTGTCTGTCCAAGGTCCCCTCTAAAAAGAATATAAATGTGCTAAGTCCACGATAATATACTTGCGCATCACGTGACGCCACGTTCTTCCTCGCGCGTGGGTCTATTCTTAGATTATAAAGAATTCCCAAACTATGTATAGAACTCAACCTTATTCTACGGGAAGAGAAAATCAAAGACATGCCAATTCCAGCATGTATAATAGATGTGCCGTTTGACTTTGGTACACTCAAAATAGTTGCTGCTACTGTGACAATCTCCGCTATTGCTTGCAATAGCAAATCTAGTGTTAGAATAACTCAATCGCCATTCATTTTTTCTAATGTAAAAGGAGGGGGAGAGTATTTTTCTCAATCCTACGTGTAAAATTGTGCGTTAGATATTTGTCACTGAACAGCACAAAACGTATAGACAATGAATAAACCAATGTAAAATGTGCCATTTTAGGCTATACAAAGTATTTATCAATCAATTAAATCATGATTAAAGTGATCAGATCATGATAAGAGATCAATCAATCACGTTTTGATATCAAACAAGTAATTAATCAAGTGCAAAATTCGAAAAAACGTCCCCTCGCCTTTTTACAAACTGTCAATCAGTCGATCAATCAATCAATCAATCAATCAAACGATCAATCAATCAATGTATTGATCAATCATGATCACAAACCATCGATCAATCCATCCACATATCTTTTCCGTTGAATTTATGAAAGAAAATACCTTTAATTCGCTTTTGATCAATCGACTTTTGCGTATTATTATGGCACCCTCAACGGAGTTGGGGTGACATACTGTTATTCTACGTTTCTTTTTTTTTCTTATTTTTCTTCCACACATTTTATCCGCGCGAGTTCTTGGAATCCAATGGACCAATGTTGATGGAACTCTACTACAAGGCTGCCGTTACCATGGAAACAGTTAAACTATCAAAAATTCTAACTCTTTCGTTATAAGACCCAACTGAATGAAACTTTATGAAAATGTTACCCAGTATGCTAAGATGTCAAGACAATATTTGGATAGTCCAAAATGGCCGCCGTTGTCATGGAAACTGGGGGCAAGTTTTACATTGACCCTATGTGAAAATGCATAGAATCAGCATTTTCTTGAAGAGTATTTCACCAAAGTCAATGAAACTGTATTGATATATAACATGACATGTGGCAATGAGATGTCTGCTTCTAGAATTTTGGAATTATCCACTGTAACCATGGAAACAGCAAAAATGTCCCAAAAAATCAAAATGCTCCAAACTTGATAAAACTTCAGAAAATGTCAACTGAAATGTGCAGAGTTGCTATTTGTCTTTGGAATTTTCAAAATGGCCGCCGTTGCCATGGAAAAAGCACCCAAAAAAAACATCAGCTGACTGCGGTATGGGCTTCGCTCGTTGTTGAAGGCCGTATAGTGACCTATAAATGTTTATTTCTGTGTCATTTTGTCTCTTGTTGATAGTTGTCTCATTGGCAATCATACCGCATCTTCTTTTTTATTTATAAAACAGCTCGTAAATTTGAGGCAAAATTCTGTAATCAAGAGTATGTGCATACGATCAAATACAAATCTGTACTGCAAAACATCTTCTAGAATATGCTAGAAGAAAATAATGTATAATTTAACGTGCTTCTATATTCTGTACAAAAAACGTGCTTTGAAGAGAAAATCGCCACCGAGAGAGAGAGAGAGAGAGAAACACTAAGAGTACATATTAGTGACATTTCTGTACTTGCATTAAAGTACACATCCGTGAATCACACACCTGCTAAAATATACACATTAGCTGAAATCAATCGATGAACGTGTAATTTAATTGTACAAGATAAGATACATGTATCGTGTGATACGCGAGCTATTAAAGAGCAAAAATGAACAGTTAGTATGCCGCTCCGTCAATATATACACATGTTGTCTGTCCAAGGTCCCCTCTAAAAAGAATATAAATGTGCTAAGTCCACGATAATATACTTGCGCATCACGTGACGCCACGTTCTTCCTCGCGCGTGGGTCTATTCTTAGATTATAAAGAATTCCCAAACTATGTATAGAACTCAACCTTATTCTACGGGAAGAGAAAATCAAAGACATGCCAATTCCAGCATGTATAATAGATGTGCCGTTTGACTTTGGTACACTCAAAATAGTTGCTGCTACTGTGACAATCTCCGCTATTGCTTGCAATAGCAAATCTAGTGTTAGAATAACTCAATCGCCATTCATTTTTTCTAATGTAAAAGGAGGGGGAGAGTATTTTTCTCAATCCTACGTGTAAAATTGTGCGTTAGATATTTGTCACTGAACAGCACAAAACGTATAGACAATGAATAAACCAATGTAAAATGTGCCATTTTAGGCTATACAAAGTATTTATCAATCAATTAAATCATGATTAAAGTGATCAGATCATGATAAGAGATCAATCAATCACGTTTTGATATCAAACAAGTAATTAATCAAGTGCAAAATTCGAAAAAACGTCCCCTCGCCTTTTTACAAACTGTCAATCAGTCGATCAATCAATCAATCAATCAATCAAACGATCAATCAATCAATGTATTGATCAATCATGATCACAAACCATCGATCAATCCATCCACATATCTTTTCCGTTGAATTTATGAAAGAAAATACCTTTAATTCGCTTTTGATCAATCGACTTTTGCGTATTATTATGGCACCCTCAACGGAGTTGGGGTGACATACTGTTATTCTACGTTTCTTTTTTTTTCTTATTTTTCTTCCACACATTTTATCCGCGCGAGTTCTTGGAATCCAATGGACCAATGTTGATGGAACTCTACTACAAGGCTGCCGTTACCATGGAAACAGTTAAACTATCAAAAATTCTAACTCTTTCGTTATAAGACCCAACTGAATGAAACTTTATGAAAATGTTACCCAGTATGCTAAGATGTCAAGACAATATTTGGATAGTCCAAAATGGCCGCCGTTGTCATGGAAACTGGGGGCAAGTTTTACATTGACCCTATGTGAAAATGCATAGAATCAGCATTTTCTTGAAGAGTATTTCACCAAAGTCAATGAAACTGTATTGATATATAACATGACATGTGGCAATGAGATGTCTGCTTCTAGAATTTTGGAATTATCCACTGTAACCATGGAAACAGCAAAAATGTCCCAAAAAATCAAAATGCTCCAAACTTGATAAAACTTCAGAAAATGTCAACTGAAATGTGCAGAGTTGCTATTTGTCTTTGGAATTTTCAAAATGGCCGCCGTTGCCATGGAAAAAGCACCCAAAAAAAACATCAGCTGACTGCGGTATGGGCTTCGCTCGTTGTTGAAGGCCGTATAGTGACCTATAAATGTTTATTTCTGTGTCATTTTGTCTCTTGTTGATAGTTGTCTCATTGGCAATCATACCGCATCTTCTTTTTTATTTATAAAACAGCTCGTAAATTTGAGGCAAAATTCTGTAATCAAGAGTATGTGCATACGATCAAATACAAATCTGTACTGCAAAACATCTTCTAGAATATGCTAGAAGAAAATAATGTATAATTTAACGTGCTTCTATATTCTGTACAAAAAACGTGCTTTGAAGAGAAAATCGCCACCGAGAGAGAGAGAGAGAGAGAAACACTAAGAGTACATATTAGTGACATTTCTGTACTTGCATTAAAGTACACATCCGTGAATCACACACCTGCTAAAATATACACATTAGCTGAAATCAATCGATGAACGTGTAATTTAATTGTACAAGATAAGATACATGTATCGTGTGATACGCGAGCTATTAAAGAGCAAAAATGAACAGTTAGTATGCCGCTCCGTCAATATATACACATGTTGTCTGTCCAAGGTCCCCTCTAAAAAGAATATAAATGTGCTAAGTCCACGATAATATACTTGCGCATCACGTGACGCCACGTTCTTCCTCGCGCGTGGGTCTATTCTTAGATTATAAAGAATTCCCAAACTATGTATAGAACTCAACCTTATTCTACGGGAAGAGAAAATCAAAGACATGCCAATTCCAGCATGTATAATAGATGTGCCGTTTGACTTTGGTACACTCAAAATAGTTGCTGCTACTGTGACAATCTCCGCTATTGCTTGCAATAGCAAATCTAGTGTTAGAATAACTCAATCGCCATTCATTTTTTCTAATGTAAAAGGAGGGGGAGAGTATTTTTCTCAATCCTACGTGTAAAATTGTGCGTTAGATATTTGTCACTGAACAGCACAAAACGTATAGACAATGAATAAACCAATGTAAAATGTGCCATTTTAGGCTATACAAAGTATTTATCAATCAATTAAATCATGATTAAAGTGATCAGATCATGATAAGAGATCAATCAATCACGTTTTGATATCAAACAAGTAATTAATCAAGTGCAAAATTCGAAAAAACGTCCCCTCGCCTTTTTACAAACTGTCAATCAGTCGATCAATCAATCAATCAATCAATCAAACGATCAATCAATCAATGTATTGATCAATCATGATCACAAACCATCGATCAATCCATCCACATATCTTTTCCGTTGAATTTATGAAAGAAAATACCTTTAATTCGCTTTTGATCAATCGACTTTTGCGTATTATTATGGCACCCTCAACGGAGTTGGGGTGACATACTGTTATTCTACGTTTCTTTTTTTTTCTTATTTTTCTTCCACACATTTTATCCGCGCGAGTTCTTGGAATCCAATGGACCAATGTTGATGGAACTCTACTACAAGGCTGCCGTTACCATGGAAACAGTTAAACTATCAAAAATTCTAACTCTTTCGTTATAAGACCCAACTGAATGAAACTTTATGAAAATGTTACCCAGTATGCTAAGATGTCAAGACAATATTTGGATAGTCCAAAATGGCCGCCGTTGTCATGGAAACTGGGGGCAAGTTTTACATTGACCCTATGTGAAAATGCATAGAATCAGCATTTTCTTGAAGAGTATTTCACCAAAGTCAATGAAACTGTATTGATATATAACATGACATGTGGCAATGAGATGTCTGCTTCTAGAATTTTGGAATTATCCACTGTAACCATGGAAACAGCAAAAATGTCCCAAAAAATCAAAATGCTCCAAACTTGATAAAACTTCAGAAAATGTCAACTGAAATGTGCAGAGTTGCTATTTGTCTTTGGAATTTTCAAAATGGCCGCCGTTGCCATGGAAAAAGCACCCAAAAAAAACATCAGCTGACTGCGGTATGGGCTTCGCTCGTTGTTGAAGGCCGTATAGTGACCTATAAATGTTTATTTCTGTGTCATTTTGTCTCTTGTTGATAGTTGTCTCATTGGCAATCATACCGCATCTTCTTTTTTATTTATAAAACAGCTCGTAAATTTGAGGCAAAATTCTGTAATCAAGAGTATGTGCATACGATCAAATACAAATCTGTACTGCAAAACATCTTCTAGAATATGCTAGAAGAAAATAATGTATAATTTAACGTGCTTCTATATTCTGTACAAAAAACGTGCTTTGAAGAGAAAATCGCCACCGAGAGAGAGAGAGAGAGAGAAACACTAAGAGTACATATTAGTGACATTTCTGTACTTGCATTAAAGTACACATCCGTGAATCACACACCTGCTAAAATATACACATTAGCTGAAATCAATCGATGAACGTGTAATTTAATTGTACAAGATAAGATACATGTATCGTGTGATACGCGAGCTATTAAAGAGCAAAAATGAACAGTTAGTATGCCGCTCCGTCAATATATACACATGTTGTCTGTCCAAGGTCCCCTCTAAAAAGAATATAAATGTGCTAAGTCCACGATAATATACTTGCGCATCACGTGACGCCACGTTCTTCCTCGCGCGTGGGTCTATTCTTAGATTATAAAGAATTCCCAAACTATGTATAGAACTCAACCTTATTCTACGGGAAGAGAAAATCAAAGACATGCCAATTCCAGCATGTATAATAGATGTGCCGTTTGACTTTGGTACACTCAAAATAGTTGCTGCTACTGTGACAATCTCCGCTATTGCTTGCAATAGCAAATCTAGTGTTAGAATAACTCAATCGCCATTCATTTTTTCTAATGTAAAAGGAGGGGGAGAGTATTTTTCTCAATCCTACGTGTAAAATTGTGCGTTAGATATTTGTCACTGAACAGCACAAAACGTATAGACAATGAATAAACCAATGTAAAATGTGCCATTTTAGGCTATACAAAGTATTTATCAATCAATTAAATCATGATTAAAGTGATCAGATCATGATAAGAGATCAATCAATCACGTTTTGATATCAAACAAGTAATTAATCAAGTGCAAAATTCGAAAAAACGTCCCCTCGCCTTTTTACAAACTGTCAATCAGTCGATCAATCAATCAATCAATCAATCAAACGATCAATCAATCAATGTATTGATCAATCATGATCACAAACCATCGATCAATCCATCCACATATCTTTTCCGTTGAATTTATGAAAGAAAATACCTTTAATTCGCTTTTGATCAATCGACTTTTGCGTATTATTATGGCACCCTCAACGGAGTTGGGGTGACATACTGTTATTCTACGTTTCTTTTTTTTTCTTATTTTTCTTCCACACATTTTATCCGCGCGAGTTCTTGGAATCCAATGGACCAATGTTGATGGAACTCTACTACAAGGCTGCCGTTACCATGGAAACAGTTAAACTATCAAAAATTCTAACTCTTTCGTTATAAGACCCAACTGAATGAAACTTTATGAAAATGTTACCCAGTATGCTAAGATGTCAAGACAATATTTGGATAGTCCAAAATGGCCGCCGTTGTCATGGAAACTGGGGGCAAGTTTTACATTGACCCTATGTGAAAATGCATAGAATCAGCATTTTCTTGAAGAGTATTTCACCAAAGTCAATGAAACTGTATTGATATATAACATGACATGTGGCAATGAGATGTCTGCTTCTAGAATTTTGGAATTATCCACTGTAACCATGGAAACAGCAAAAATGTCCCAAAAAATCAAAATGCTCCAAACTTGATAAAACTTCAGAAAATGTCAACTGAAATGTGCAGAGTTGCTATTTGTCTTTGGAATTTTCAAAATGGCCGCCGTTGCCATGGAAAAAGCACCCAAAAAAAACATCAGCTGACTGCGGTATGGGCTTCGCTCGTTGTTGAAGGCCGTATAGTGACCTATAAATGTTTATTTCTGTGTCATTTTGTCTCTTGTTGATAGTTGTCTCATTGGCAATCATACCGCATCTTCTTTTTTATTTATAAAACAGCTCGTAAATTTGAGGCAAAATTCTGTAATCAAGAGTATGTGCATACGATCAAATACAAATCTGTACTGCAAAACATCTTCTAGAATATGCTAGAAGAAAATAATGTATAATTTAACGTGCTTCTATATTCTGTACAAAAAACGTGCTTTGAAGAGAAAATCGCCACCGAGAGAGAGAGAGAGAGAGAAACACTAAGAGTACATATTAGTGACATTTCTGTACTTGCATTAAAGTACACATCCGTGAATCACACACCTGCTAAAATATACACATTAGCTGAAATCAATCGATGAACGTGTAATTTAATTGTACAAGATAAGATACATGTATCGTGTGATACGCGAGCTATTAAAGAGCAAAAATGAACAGTTAGTATGCCGCTCCGTCAATATATACACATGTTGTCTGTCCAAGGTCCCCTCTAAAAAGAATATAAATGTGCTAAGTCCACGATAATATACTTGCGCATCACGTGACGCCACGTTCTTCCTCGCGCGTGGGTCTATTCTTAGATTATAAAGAATTCCCAAACTATGTATAGAACTCAACCTTATTCTACGGGAAGAGAAAATCAAAGACATGCCAATTCCAGCATGTATAATAGATGTGCCGTTTGACTTTGGTACACTCAAAATAGTTGCTGCTACTGTGACAATCTCCGCTATTGCTTGCAATAGCAAATCTAGTGTTAGAATAACTCAATCGCCATTCATTTTTTCTAATGTAAAAGGAGGGGGAGAGTATTTTTCTCAATCCTACGTGTAAAATTGTGCGTTAGATATTTGTCACTGAACAGCACAAAACGTATAGACAATGAATAAACCAATGTAAAATGTGCCATTTTAGGCTATACAAAGTATTTATCAATCAATTAAATCATGATTAAAGTGATCAGATCATGATAAGAGATCAATCAATCACGTTTTGATATCAAACAAGTAATTAATCAAGTGCAAAATTCGAAAAAACGTCCCCTCGCCTTTTTACAAACTGTCAATCAGTCGATCAATCAATCAATCAATCAATCAAACGATCAATCAATCAATGTATTGATCAATCATGATCACAAACCATCGATCAATCCATCCACATATCTTTTCCGTTGAATTTATGAAAGAAAATACCTTTAATTCGCTTTTGATCAATCGACTTTTGCGTATTATTATGGCACCCTCAACGGAGTTGGGGTGACATACTGTTATTCTACGTTTCTTTTTTTTTCTTATTTTTCTTCCACACATTTTATCCGCGCGAGTTCTTGGAATCCAATGGACCAATGTTGATGGAACTCTACTACAAGGCTGCCGTTACCATGGAAACAGTTAAACTATCAAAAATTCTAACTCTTTCGTTATAAGACCCAACTGAATGAAACTTTATGAAAATGTTACCCAGTATGCTAAGATGTCAAGACAATATTTGGATAGTCCAAAATGGCCGCCGTTGTCATGGAAACTGGGGGCAAGTTTTACATTGACCCTATGTGAAAATGCATAGAATCAGCATTTTCTTGAAGAGTATTTCACCAAAGTCAATGAAACTGTATTGATATATAACATGACATGTGGCAATGAGATGTCTGCTTCTAGAATTTTGGAATTATCCACTGTAACCATGGAAACAGCAAAAATGTCCCAAAAAATCAAAATGCTCCAAACTTGATAAAACTTCAGAAAATGTCAACTGAAATGTGCAGAGTTGCTATTTGTCTTTGGAATTTTCAAAATGGCCGCCGTTGCCATGGAAAAAGCACCCAAAAAAAACATCAGCTGACTGCGGTATGGGCTTCGCTCGTTGTTGAAGGCCGTATAGTGACCTATAAATGTTTATTTCTGTGTCATTTTGTCTCTTGTTGATAGTTGTCTCATTGGCAATCATACCGCATCTTCTTTTTTATTTATAAAACAGCTCGTAAATTTGAGGCAAAATTCTGTAATCAAGAGTATGTGCATACGATCAAATACAAATCTGTACTGCAAAACATCTTCTAGAATATGCTAGAAGAAAATAATGTATAATTTAACGTGCTTCTATATTCTGTACAAAAAACGTGCTTTGAAGAGAAAATCGCCACCGAGAGAGAGAGAGAGAGAGAAACACTAAGAGTACATATTAGTGACATTTCTGTACTTGCATTAAAGTACACATCCGTGAATCACACACCTGCTAAAATATACACATTAGCTGAAATCAATCGATGAACGTGTAATTTAATTGTACAAGATAAGATACATGTATCGTGTGATACGCGAGCTATTAAAGAGCAAAAATGAACAGTTAGTATGCCGCTCCGTCAATATATACACATGTTGTCTGTCCAAGGTCCCCTCTAAAAAGAATATAAATGTGCTAAGTCCACGATAATATACTTGCGCATCACGTGACGCCACGTTCTTCCTCGCGCGTGGGTCTATTCTTAGATTATAAAGAATTCCCAAACTATGTATAGAACTCAACCTTATTCTACGGGAAGAGAAAATCAAAGACATGCCAATTCCAGCATGTATAATAGATGTGCCGTTTGACTTTGGTACACTCAAAATAGTTGCTGCTACTGTGACAATCTCCGCTATTGCTTGCAATAGCAAATCTAGTGTTAGAATAACTCAATCGCCATTCATTTTTTCTAATGTAAAAGGAGGGGGAGAGTATTTTTCTCAATCCTACGTGTAAAATTGTGCGTTAGATATTTGTCACTGAACAGCACAAAACGTATAGACAATGAATAAACCAATGTAAAATGTGCCATTTTAGGCTATACAAAGTATTTATCAATCAATTAAATCATGATTAAAGTGATCAGATCATGATAAGAGATCAATCAATCACGTTTTGATATCAAACAAGTAATTAATCAAGTGCAAAATTCGAAAAAACGTCCCCTCGCCTTTTTACAAACTGTCAATCAGTCGATCAATCAATCAATCAATCAATCAAACGATCAATCAATCAATGTATTGATCAATCATGATCACAAACCATCGATCAATCCATCCACATATCTTTTCCGTTGAATTTATGAAAGAAAATACCTTTAATTCGCTTTTGATCAATCGACTTTTGCGTATTATTATGGCACCCTCAACGGAGTTGGGGTGACATACTGTTATTCTACGTTTCTTTTTTTTTCTTATTTTTCTTCCACACATTTTATCCGCGCGAGTTCTTGGAATCCAATGGACCAATGTTGATGGAACTCTACTACAAGGCTGCCGTTACCATGGAAACAGTTAAACTATCAAAAATTCTAACTCTTTCGTTATAAGACCCAACTGAATGAAACTTTATGAAAATGTTACCCAGTATGCTAAGATGTCAAGACAATATTTGGATAGTCCAAAATGGCCGCCGTTGTCATGGAAACTGGGGGCAAGTTTTACATTGACCCTATGTGAAAATGCATAGAATCAGCATTTTCTTGAAGAGTATTTCACCAAAGTCAATGAAACTGTATTGATATATAACATGACATGTGGCAATGAGATGTCTGCTTCTAGAATTTTGGAATTATCCACTGTAACCATGGAAACAGCAAAAATGTCCCAAAAAATCAAAATGCTCCAAACTTGATAAAACTTCAGAAAATGTCAACTGAAATGTGCAGAGTTGCTATTTGTCTTTGGAATTTTCAAAATGGCCGCCGTTGCCATGGAAAAAGCACCCAAAAAAAACATCAGCTGACTGCGGTATGGGCTTCGCTCGTTGTTGAAGGCCGTATAGTGACCTATAAATGTTTATTTCTGTGTCATTTTGTCTCTTGTTGATAGTTGTCTCATTGGCAATCATACCGCATCTTCTTTTTTATTTATAAAACAGCTCGTAAATTTGAGGCAAAATTCTGTAATCAAGAGTATGTGCATACGATCAAATACAAATCTGTACTGCAAAACATCTTCTAGAATATGCTAGAAGAAAATAATGTATAATTTAACGTGCTTCTATATTCTGTACAAAAAACGTGCTTTGAAGAGAAAATCGCCACCGAGAGAGAGAGAGAGAGAGAAACACTAAGAGTACATATTAGTGACATTTCTGTACTTGCATTAAAGTACACATCCGTGAATCACACACCTGCTAAAATATACACATTAGCTGAAATCAATCGATGAACGTGTAATTTAATTGTACAAGATAAGATACATGTATCGTGTGATACGCGAGCTATTAAAGAGCAAAAATGAACAGTTAGTATGCCGCTCCGTCAATATATACACATGTTGTCTGTCCAAGGTCCCCTCTAAAAAGAATATAAATGTGCTAAGTCCACGATAATATACTTGCGCATCACGTGACGCCACGTTCTTCCTCGCGCGTGGGTCTATTCTTAGATTATAAAGAATTCCCAAACTATGTATAGAACTCAACCTTATTCTACGGGAAGAGAAAATCAAAGACATGCCAATTCCAGCATGTATAATAGATGTGCCGTTTGACTTTGGTACACTCAAAATAGTTGCTGCTACTGTGACAATCTCCGCTATTGCTTGCAATAGCAAATCTAGTGTTAGAATAACTCAATCGCCATTCATTTTTTCTAATGTAAAAGGAGGGGGAGAGTATTTTTCTCAATCCTACGTGTAAAATTGTGCGTTAGATATTTGTCACTGAACAGCACAAAACGTATAGACAATGAATAAACCAATGTAAAATGTGCCATTTTAGGCTATACAAAGTATTTATCAATCAATTAAATCATGATTAAAGTGATCAGATCATGATAAGAGATCAATCAATCACGTTTTGATATCAAACAAGTAATTAATCAAGTGCAAAATTCGAAAAAACGTCCCCTCGCCTTTTTACAAACTGTCAATCAGTCGATCAATCAATCAATCAATCAATCAAACGATCAATCAATCAATGTATTGATCAATCATGATCACAAACCATCGATCAATCCATCCACATATCTTTTCCGTTGAATTTATGAAAGAAAATACCTTTAATTCGCTTTTGATCAATCGACTTTTGCGTATTATTATGGCACCCTCAACGGAGTTGGGGTGACATACTGTTATTCTACGTTTCTTTTTTTTTCTTATTTTTCTTCCACACATTTTATCCGCGCGAGTTCTTGGAATCCAATGGACCAATGTTGATGGAACTCTACTACAAGGCTGCCGTTACCATGGAAACAGTTAAACTATCAAAAATTCTAACTCTTTCGTTATAAGACCCAACTGAATGAAACTTTATGAAAATGTTACCCAGTATGCTAAGATGTCAAGACAATATTTGGATAGTCCAAAATGGCCGCCGTTGTCATGGAAACTGGGGGCAAGTTTTACATTGACCCTATGTGAAAATGCATAGAATCAGCATTTTCTTGAAGAGTATTTCACCAAAGTCAATGAAACTGTATTGATATATAACATGACATGTGGCAATGAGATGTCTGCTTCTAGAATTTTGGAATTATCCACTGTAACCATGGAAACAGCAAAAATGTCCCAAAAAATCAAAATGCTCCAAACTTGATAAAACTTCAGAAAATGTCAACTGAAATGTGCAGAGTTGCTATTTGTCTTTGGAATTTTCAAAATGGCCGCCGTTGCCATGGAAAAAGCACCCAAAAAAAACATCAGCTGACTGCGGTATGGGCTTCGCTCGTTGTTGAAGGCCGTATAGTGACCTATAAATGTTTATTTCTGTGTCATTTTGTCTCTTGTTGATAGTTGTCTCATTGGCAATCATACCGCATCTTCTTTTTTATTTATAAAACAGCTCGTAAATTTGAGGCAAAATTCTGTAATCAAGAGTATGTGCATACGATCAAATACAAATCTGTACTGCAAAACATCTTCTAGAATATGCTAGAAGAAAATAATGTATAATTTAACGTGCTTCTATATTCTGTACAAAAAACGTGCTTTGAAGAGAAAATCGCCACCGAGAGAGAGAGAGAGAGAGAAACACTAAGAGTACATATTAGTGACATTTCTGTACTTGCATTAAAGTACACATCCGTGAATCACACACCTGCTAAAATATACACATTAGCTGAAATCAATCGATGAACGTGTAATTTAATTGTACAAGATAAGATACATGTATCGTGTGATACGCGAGCTATTAAAGAGCAAAAATGAACAGTTAGTATGCCGCTCCGTCAATATATACACATGTTGTCTGTCCAAGGTCCCCTCTAAAAAGAATATAAATGTGCTAAGTCCACGATAATATACTTGCGCATCACGTGACGCCACGTTCTTCCTCGCGCGTGGGTCTATTCTTAGATTATAAAGAATTCCCAAACTATGTATAGAACTCAACCTTATTCTACGGGAAGAGAAAATCAAAGACATGCCAATTCCAGCATGTATAATAGATGTGCCGTTTGACTTTGGTACACTCAAAATAGTTGCTGCTACTGTGACAATCTCCGCTATTGCTTGCAATAGCAAATCTAGTGTTAGAATAACTCAATCGCCATTCATTTTTTCTAATGTAAAAGGAGGGGGAGAGTATTTTTCTCAATCCTACGTGTAAAATTGTGCGTTAGATATTTGTCACTGAACAGCACAAAACGTATAGACAATGAATAAACCAATGTAAAATGTGCCATTTTAGGCTATACAAAGTATTTATCAATCAATTAAATCATGATTAAAGTGATCAGATCATGATAAGAGATCAATCAATCACGTTTTGATATCAAACAAGTAATTAATCAAGTGCAAAATTCGAAAAAACGTCCCCTCGCCTTTTTACAAACTGTCAATCAGTCGATCAATCAATCAATCAATCAATCAAACGATCAATCAATCAATGTATTGATCAATCATGATCACAAACCATCGATCAATCCATCCACATATCTTTTCCGTTGAATTTATGAAAGAAAATACCTTTAATTCGCTTTTGATCAATCGACTTTTGCGTATTATTATGGCACCCTCAACGGAGTTGGGGTGACATACTGTTATTCTACGTTTCTTTTTTTTTCTTATTTTTCTTCCACACATTTTATCCGCGCGAGTTCTTGGAATCCAATGGACCAATGTTGATGGAACTCTACTACAAGGCTGCCGTTACCATGGAAACAGTTAAACTATCAAAAATTCTAACTCTTTCGTTATAAGACCCAACTGAATGAAACTTTATGAAAATGTTACCCAGTATGCTAAGATGTCAAGACAATATTTGGATAGTCCAAAATGGCCGCCGTTGTCATGGAAACTGGGGGCAAGTTTTACATTGACCCTATGTGAAAATGCATAGAATCAGCATTTTCTTGAAGAGTATTTCACCAAAGTCAATGAAACTGTATTGATATATAACATGACATGTGGCAATGAGATGTCTGCTTCTAGAATTTTGGAATTATCCACTGTAACCATGGAAACAGCAAAAATGTCCCAAAAAATCAAAATGCTCCAAACTTGATAAAACTTCAGAAAATGTCAACTGAAATGTGCAGAGTTGCTATTTGTCTTTGGAATTTTCAAAATGGCCGCCGTTGCCATGGAAAAAGCACCCAAAAAAAACATCAGCTGACTGCGGTATGGGCTTCGCTCGTTGTTGAAGGCCGTATAGTGACCTATAAATGTTTATTTCTGTGTCATTTTGTCTCTTGTTGATAGTTGTCTCATTGGCAATCATACCGCATCTTCTTTTTTATTTATAAAACAGCTCGTAAATTTGAGGCAAAATTCTGTAATCAAGAGTATGTGCATACGATCAAATACAAATCTGTACTGCAAAACATCTTCTAGAATATGCTAGAAGAAAATAATGTATAATTTAACGTGCTTCTATATTCTGTACAAAAAACGTGCTTTGAAGAGAAAATCGCCACCGAGAGAGAGAGAGAGAGAGAAACACTAAGAGTACATATTAGTGACATTTCTGTACTTGCATTAAAGTACACATCCGTGAATCACACACCTGCTAAAATATACACATTAGCTGAAATCAATCGATGAACGTGTAATTTAATTGTACAAGATAAGATACATGTATCGTGTGATACGCGAGCTATTAAAGAGCAAAAATGAACAGTTAGTATGCCGCTCCGTCAATATATACACATGTTGTCTGTCCAAGGTCCCCTCTAAAAAGAATATAAATGTGCTAAGTCCACGATAATATACTTGCGCATCACGTGACGCCACGTTCTTCCTCGCGCGTGGGTCTATTCTTAGATTATAAAGAATTCCCAAACTATGTATAGAACTCAACCTTATTCTACGGGAAGAGAAAATCAAAGACATGCCAATTCCAGCATGTATAATAGATGTGCCGTTTGACTTTGGTACACTCAAAATAGTTGCTGCTACTGTGACAATCTCCGCTATTGCTTGCAATAGCAAATCTAGTGTTAGAATAACTCAATCGCCATTCATTTTTTCTAATGTAAAAGGAGGGGGAGAGTATTTTTCTCAATCCTACGTGTAAAATTGTGCGTTAGATATTTGTCACTGAACAGCACAAAACGTATAGACAATGAATAAACCAATGTAAAATGTGCCATTTTAGGCTATACAAAGTATTTATCAATCAATTAAATCATGATTAAAGTGATCAGATCATGATAAGAGATCAATCAATCACGTTTTGATATCAAACAAGTAATTAATCAAGTGCAAAATTCGAAAAAACGTCCCCTCGCCTTTTTACAAACTGTCAATCAGTCGATCAATCAATCAATCAATCAATCAAACGATCAATCAATCAATGTATTGATCAATCATGATCACAAACCATCGATCAATCCATCCACATATCTTTTCCGTTGAATTTATGAAAGAAAATACCTTTAATTCGCTTTTGATCAATCGACTTTTGCGTATTATTATGGCACCCTCAACGGAGTTGGGGTGACATACTGTTATTCTACGTTTCTTTTTTTTTCTTATTTTTCTTCCACACATTTTATCCGCGCGAGTTCTTGGAATCCAATGGACCAATGTTGATGGAACTCTACTACAAGGCTGCCGTTACCATGGAAACAGTTAAACTATCAAAAATTCTAACTCTTTCGTTATAAGACCCAACTGAATGAAACTTTATGAAAATGTTACCCAGTATGCTAAGATGTCAAGACAATATTTGGATAGTCCAAAATGGCCGCCGTTGTCATGGAAACTGGGGGCAAGTTTTACATTGACCCTATGTGAAAATGCATAGAATCAGCATTTTCTTGAAGAGTATTTCACCAAAGTCAATGAAACTGTATTGATATATAACATGACATGTGGCAATGAGATGTCTGCTTCTAGAATTTTGGAATTATCCACTGTAACCATGGAAACAGCAAAAATGTCCCAAAAAATCAAAATGCTCCAAACTTGATAAAACTTCAGAAAATGTCAACTGAAATGTGCAGAGTTGCTATTTGTCTTTGGAATTTTCAAAATGGCCGCCGTTGCCATGGAAAAAGCACCCAAAAAAAACATCAGCTGACTGCGGTATGGGCTTCGCTCGTTGTTGAAGGCCGTATAGTGACCTATAAATGTTTATTTCTGTGTCATTTTGTCTCTTGTTGATAGTTGTCTCATTGGCAATCATACCGCATCTTCTTTTTTATTTATAAAACAGCTCGTAAATTTGAGGCAAAATTCTGTAATCAAGAGTATGTGCATACGATCAAATACAAATCTGTACTGCAAAACATCTTCTAGAATATGCTAGAAGAAAATAATGTATAATTTAACGTGCTTCTATATTCTGTACAAAAAACGTGCTTTGAAGAGAAAATCGCCACCGAGAGAGAGAGAGAGAGAGAAACACTAAGAGTACATATTAGTGACATTTCTGTACTTGCATTAAAGTACACATCCGTGAATCACACACCTGCTAAAATATACACATTAGCTGAAATCAATCGATGAACGTGTAATTTAATTGTACAAGATAAGATACATGTATCGTGTGATACGCGAGCTATTAAAGAGCAAAAATGAACAGTTAGTATGCCGCTCCGTCAATATATACACATGTTGTCTGTCCAAGGTCCCCTCTAAAAAGAATATAAATGTGCTAAGTCCACGATAATATACTTGCGCATCACGTGACGCCACGTTCTTCCTCGCGCGTGGGTCTATTCTTAGATTATAAAGAATTCCCAAACTATGTATAGAACTCAACCTTATTCTACGGGAAGAGAAAATCAAAGACATGCCAATTCCAGCATGTATAATAGATGTGCCGTTTGACTTTGGTACACTCAAAATAGTTGCTGCTACTGTGACAATCTCCGCTATTGCTTGCAATAGCAAATCTAGTGTTAGAATAACTCAATCGCCATTCATTTTTTCTAATGTAAAAGGAGGGGGAGAGTATTTTTCTCAATCCTACGTGTAAAATTGTGCGTTAGATATTTGTCACTGAACAGCACAAAACGTATAGACAATGAATAAACCAATGTAAAATGTGCCATTTTAGGCTATACAAAGTATTTATCAATCAATTAAATCATGATTAAAGTGATCAGATCATGATAAGAGATCAATCAATCACGTTTTGATATCAAACAAGTAATTAATCAAGTGCAAAATTCGAAAAAACGTCCCCTCGCCTTTTTACAAACTGTCAATCAGTCGATCAATCAATCAATCAATCAATCAAACGATCAATCAATCAATGTATTGATCAATCATGATCACAAACCATCGATCAATCCATCCACATATCTTTTCCGTTGAATTTATGAAAGAAAATACCTTTAATTCGCTTTTGATCAATCGACTTTTGCGTATTATTATGGCACCCTCAACGGAGTTGGGGTGACATACTGTTATTCTACGTTTCTTTTTTTTTCTTATTTTTCTTCCACACATTTTATCCGCGCGAGTTCTTGGAATCCAATGGACCAATGTTGATGGAACTCTACTACAAGGCTGCCGTTACCATGGAAACAGTTAAACTATCAAAAATTCTAACTCTTTCGTTATAAGACCCAACTGAATGAAACTTTATGAAAATGTTACCCAGTATGCTAAGATGTCAAGACAATATTTGGATAGTCCAAAATGGCCGCCGTTGTCATGGAAACTGGGGGCAAGTTTTACATTGACCCTATGTGAAAATGCATAGAATCAGCATTTTCTTGAAGAGTATTTCACCAAAGTCAATGAAACTGTATTGATATATAACATGACATGTGGCAATGAGATGTCTGCTTCTAGAATTTTGGAATTATCCACTGTAACCATGGAAACAGCAAAAATGTCCCAAAAAATCAAAATGCTCCAAACTTGATAAAACTTCAGAAAATGTCAACTGAAATGTGCAGAGTTGCTATTTGTCTTTGGAATTTTCAAAATGGCCGCCGTTGCCATGGAAAAAGCACCCAAAAAAAACATCAGCTGACTGCGGTATGGGCTTCGCTCGTTGTTGAAGGCCGTATAGTGACCTATAAATGTTTATTTCTGTGTCATTTTGTCTCTTGTTGATAGTTGTCTCATTGGCAATCATACCGCATCTTCTTTTTTATTTATAAAACAGCTCGTAAATTTGAGGCAAAATTCTGTAATCAAGAGTATGTGCATACGATCAAATACAAATCTGTACTGCAAAACATCTTCTAGAATATGCTAGAAGAAAATAATGTATAATTTAACGTGCTTCTATATTCTGTACAAAAAACGTGCTTTGAAGAGAAAATCGCCACCGAGAGAGAGAGAGAGAGAGAAACACTAAGAGTACATATTAGTGACATTTCTGTACTTGCATTAAAGTACACATCCGTGAATCACACACCTGCTAAAATATACACATTAGCTGAAATCAATCGATGAACGTGTAATTTAATTGTACAAGATAAGATACATGTATCGTGTGATACGCGAGCTATTAAAGAGCAAAAATGAACAGTTAGTATGCCGCTCCGTCAATATATACACATGTTGTCTGTCCAAGGTCCCCTCTAAAAAGAATATAAATGTGCTAAGTCCACGATAATATACTTGCGCATCACGTGACGCCACGTTCTTCCTCGCGCGTGGGTCTATTCTTAGATTATAAAGAATTCCCAAACTATGTATAGAACTCAACCTTATTCTACGGGAAGAGAAAATCAAAGACATGCCAATTCCAGCATGTATAATAGATGTGCCGTTTGACTTTGGTACACTCAAAATAGTTGCTGCTACTGTGACAATCTCCGCTATTGCTTGCAATAGCAAATCTAGTGTTAGAATAACTCAATCGCCATTCATTTTTTCTAATGTAAAAGGAGGGGGAGAGTATTTTTCTCAATCCTACGTGTAAAATTGTGCGTTAGATATTTGTCACTGAACAGCACAAAACGTATAGACAATGAATAAACCAATGTAAAATGTGCCATTTTAGGCTATACAAAGTATTTATCAATCAATTAAATCATGATTAAAGTGATCAGATCATGATAAGAGATCAATCAATCACGTTTTGATA
The DNA here is from genome assembly GCF_021869535.1 of Mytilus californianus. Taxonomy (NCBI): domain Eukaryota; kingdom Metazoa; phylum Mollusca; class Bivalvia; order Mytilida; family Mytilidae; genus Mytilus; species Mytilus californianus. The sequence goes on along the minus strand of NW_026262602.1, from coordinate 54,180 downwards.
TCAAACAAGTAATTAATCAAGTGCAAAATTCGAAAAAACGTCCCCTCGCCTTTTTACAAACTGTCAATCAGTCGATCAATCAATCAATCAATCAATCAAACGATCAATCAATCAATGTATTGATCAATCATGATCACAAACCATCGATCAATCCATCCACATATCTTTTCCGTTGAATTTATGAAAGAAAATACCTTTAATTCGCTTTTGATCAATCGACTTTTGCGTATTATTATGGCACCCTCAACGGAGTTGGGGTGACATACTGTTATTCTACGTTTCTTTTTTTTTCTTATTTTTCTTCCACACATTTTATCCGCGCGAGTTCTTGGAATCCAATGGACCAATGTTGATGGAACTCTACTACAAGGCTGCCGTTACCATGGAAACAGTTAAACTATCAAAAATTCTAACTCTTTCGTTATAAGACCCAACTGAATGAAACTTTATGAAAATGTTACCCAGTATGCTAAGATGTCAAGACAATATTTGGATAGTCCAAAATGGCCGCCGTTGTCATGGAAACTGGGGGCAAGTTTTACATTGACCCTATGTGAAAATGCATAGAATCAGCATTTTCTTGAAGAGTATTTCACCAAAGTCAATGAAACTGTATTGATATATAACATGACATGTGGCAATGAGATGTCTGCTTCTAGAATTTTGGAATTATCCACTGTAACCATGGAAACAGCAAAAATGTCCCAAAAAATCAAAATGCTCCAAACTTGATAAAACTTCAGAAAATGTCAACTGAAATGTGCAGAGTTGCTATTTGTCTTTGGAATTTTCAAAATGGCCGCCGTTGCCATGGAAAAAGCACCCAAAAAAAACATCAGCTGACTGCGGTATGGGCTTCGCTCGTTGTTGAAGGCCGTATAGTGACCTATAAATGTTTATTTCTGTGTCATTTTGTCTCTTGTTGATAGTTGTCTCATTGGCAATCATACCGCATCTTCTTTTTTATTTATAAAACAGCTCGTAAATTTGAGGCAAAATTCTGTAATCAAGAGTATGTGCATACGATCAAATACAAATCTGTACTGCAAAACATCTTCTAGAATATGCTAGAAGAAAATAATGTATAATTTAACGTGCTTCTATATTCTGTACAAAAAACGTGCTTTGAAGAGAAAATCGCCACCGAGAGAGAGAGAGAGAGAGAAACACTAAGAGTACATATTAGTGACATTTCTGTACTTGCATTAAAGTACACATCCGTGAATCACACACCTGCTAAAATATACACATTAGCTGAAATCAATCGATGAACGTGTAATTTAATTGTACAAGATAAGATACATGTATCGTGTGATACGCGAGCTATTAAAGAGCAAAAATGAACAGTTAGTATGCCGCTCCGTCAATATATACACATGTTGTCTGTCCAAGGTCCCCTCTAAAAAGAATATAAATGTGCTAAGTCCACGATAATATACTTGCGCATCACGTGACGCCACGTTCTTCCTCGCGCGTGGGTCTATTCTTAGATTATAAAGAATTCCCAAACTATGTATAGAACTCAACCTTATTCTACGGGAAGAGAAAATCAAAGACATGCCAATTCCAGCATGTATAATAGATGTGCCGTTTGACTTTGGTACACTCAAAATAGTTGCTGCTACTGTGACAATCTCCGCTATTGCTTGCAATAGCAAATCTAGTGTTAGAATAACTCAATCGCCATTCATTTTTTCTAATGTAAAAGGAGGGGGAGAGTATTTTTCTCAATCCTACGTGTAAAATTGTGCGTTAGATATTTGTCACTGAACAGCACAAAACGTATAGACAATGAATAAACCAATGTAAAATGTGCCATTTTAGGCTATACAAAGTATTTATCAATCAATTAAATCATGATTAAAGTGATCAGATCATGATAAGAGATCAATCAATCACGTTTTGATATCAAACAAGTAATTAATCAAGTGCAAAATTCGAAAAAACGTCCCCTCGCCTTTTTACAAACTGTCAATCAGTCGATCAATCAATCAATCAATCAATCAAACGATCAATCAATCAATGTATTGATCAATCATGATCACAAACCATCGATCAATCCATCCACATATCTTTTCCGTTGAATTTATGAAAGAAAATACCTTTAATTCGCTTTTGATCAATCGACTTTTGCGTATTATTATGGCACCCTCAACGGAGTTGGGGTGACATACTGTTATTCTACGTTTCTTTTTTTTTCTTATTTTTCTTCCACACATTTTATCCGCGCGAGTTCTTGGAATCCAATGGACCAATGTTGATGGAACTCTACTACAAGGCTGCCGTTACCATGGAAACAGTTAAACTATCAAAAATTCTAACTCTTTCGTTATAAGACCCAACTGAATGAAACTTTATGAAAATGTTACCCAGTATGCTAAGATGTCAAGACAATATTTGGATAGTCCAAAATGGCCGCCGTTGTCATGGAAACTGGGGGCAAGTTTTACATTGACCCTATGTGAAAATGCATAGAATCAGCATTTTCTTGAAGAGTATTTCACCAAAGTCAATGAAACTGTATTGATATATAACATGACATGTGGCAATGAGATGTCTGCTTCTAGAATTTTGGAATTATCCACTGTAACCATGGAAACAGCAAAAATGTCCCAAAAAATCAAAATGCTCCAAACTTGATAAAACTTCAGAAAATGTCAACTGAAATGTGCAGAGTTGCTATTTGTCTTTGGAATTTTCAAAATGGCCGCCGTTGCCATGGAAAAAGCACCCAAAAAAAACATCAGCTGACTGCGGTATGGGCTTCGCTCGTTGTTGAAGGCCGTATAGTGACCTATAAATGTTTATTTCTGTGTCATTTTGTCTCTTGTTGATAGTTGTCTCATTGGCAATCATACCGCATCTTCTTTTTTATTTATAAAACAGCTCGTAAATTTGAGGCAAAATTCTGTAATCAAGAGTATGTGCATACGATCAAATACAAATCTGTACTGCAAAACATCTTCTAGAATATGCTAGAAGAAAATAATGTATAATTTAACGTGCTTCTATATTCTGTACAAAAAACGTGCTTTGAAGAGAAAATCGCCACCGAGAGAGAGAGAGAGAGAGAAACACTAAGAGTACATATTAGTGACATTTCTGTACTTGCATTAAAGTACACATCCGTGAATCACACACCTGCTAAAATATACACATTAGCTGAAATCAATCGATGAACGTGTAATTTAATTGTACAAGATAAGATACATGTATCGTGTGATACGCGAGCTATTAAAGAGCAAAAATGAACAGTTAGTATGCCGCTCCGTCAATATATACACATGTTGTCTGTCCAAGGTCCCCTCTAAAAAGAATATAAATGTGCTAAGTCCACGATAATATACTTGCGCATCACGTGACGCCACGTTCTTCCTCGCGCGTGGGTCTATTCTTAGATTATAAAGAATTCCCAAACTATGTATAGAACTCAACCTTATTCTACGGGAAGAGAAAATCAAAGACATGCCAATTCCAGCATGTATAATAGATGTGCCGTTTGACTTTGGTACACTCAAAATAGTTGCTGCTACTGTGACAATCTCCGCTATTGCTTGCAATAGCAAATCTAGTGTTAGAATAACTCAATCGCCATTCATTTTTTCTAATGTAAAAGGAGGGGGAGAGTATTTTTCTCAATCCTACGTGTAAAATTGTGCGTTAGATATTTGTCACTGAACAGCACAAAACGTATAGACAATGAATAAACCAATGTAAAATGTGCCATTTTAGGCTATACAAAGTATTTATCAATCAATTAAATCATGATTAAAGTGATCAGATCATGATAAGAGATCAATCAATCACGTTTTGATATCAAACAAGTAATTAATCAAGTGCAAAATTCGAAAAAACGTCCCCTCGCCTTTTTACAAACTGTCAATCAGTCGATCAATCAATCAATCAATCAATCAAACGATCAATCAATCAATGTATTGATCAATCATGATCACAAACCATCGATCAATCCATCCACATATCTTTTCCGTTGAATTTATGAAAGAAAATACCTTTAATTCGCTTTTGATCAATCGACTTTTGCGTATTATTATGGCACCCTCAACGGAGTTGGGGTGACATACTGTTATTCTACGTTTCTTTTTTTTTCTTATTTTTCTTCCACACATTTTATCCGCGCGAGTTCTTGGAATCCAATGGACCAATGTTGATGGAACTCTACTACAAGGCTGCCGTTACCATGGAAACAGTTAAACTATCAAAAATTCTAACTCTTTCGTTATAAGACCCAACTGAATGAAACTTTATGAAAATGTTACCCAGTATGCTAAGATGTCAAGACAATATTTGGATAGTCCAAAATGGCCGCCGTTGTCATGGAAACTGGGGGCAAGTTTTACATTGACCCTATGTGAAAATGCATAGAATCAGCATTTTCTTGAAGAGTATTTCACCAAAGTCAATGAAACTGTATTGATATATAACATGACATGTGGCAATGAGATGTCTGCTTCTAGAATTTTGGAATTATCCACTGTAACCATGGAAACAGCAAAAATGTCCCAAAAAATCAAAATGCTCCAAACTTGATAAAACTTCAGAAAATGTCAACTGAAATGTGCAGAGTTGCTATTTGTCTTTGGAATTTTCAAAATGGCCGCCGTTGCCATGGAAAAAGCACCCAAAAAAAACATCAGCTGACTGCGGTATGGGCTTCGCTCGTTGTTGAAGGCCGTATAGTGACCTATAAATGTTTATTTCTGTGTCATTTTGTCTCTTGTTGATAGTTGTCTCATTGGCAATCATACCGCATCTTCTTTTTTATTTATAAAACAGCTCGTAAATTTGAGGCAAAATTCTGTAATCAAGAGTATGTGCATACGATCAAATACAAATCTGTACTGCAAAACATCTTCTAGAATATGCTAGAAGAAAATAATGTATAATTTAACGTGCTTCTATATTCTGTACAAAAAACGTGCTTTGAAGAGAAAATCGCCACCGAGAGAGAGAGAGAGAGAGAAACACTAAGAGTACATATTAGTGACATTTCTGTACTTGCATTAAAGTACACATCCGTGAATCACACACCTGCTAAAATATACACATTAGCTGAAATCAATCGATGAACGTGTAATTTAATTGTACAAGATAAGATACATGTATCGTGTGATACGCGAGCTATTAAAGAGCAAAAATGAACAGTTAGTATGCCGCTCCGTCAATATATACACATGTTGTCTGTCCAAGGTCCCCTCTAAAAAGAATATAAATGTGCTAAGTCCACGATAATATACTTGCGCATCACGTGACGCCACGTTCTTCCTCGCGCGTGGGTCTATTCTTAGATTATAAAGAATTCCCAAACTATGTATAGAACTCAACCTTATTCTACGGGAAGAGAAAATCAAAGACATGCCAATTCCAGCATGTATAATAGATGTGCCGTTTGACTTTGGTACACTCAAAATAGTTGCTGCTACTGTGACAATCTCCGCTATTGCTTGCAATAGCAAATCTAGTGTTAGAATAACTCAATCGCCATTCATTTTTTCTAATGTAAAAGGAGGGGGAGAGTATTTTTCTCAATCCTACGTGTAAAATTGTGCGTTAGATATTTGTCACTGAACAGCACAAAACGTATAGACAATGAATAAACCAATGTAAAATGTGCCATTTTAGGCTATACAAAGTATTTATCAATCAATTAAATCATGATTAAAGTGATCAGATCATGATAAGAGATCAATCAATCACGTTTTGATATCAAACAAGTAATTAATCAAGTGCAAAATTCGAAAAAACGTCCCCTCGCCTTTTTACAAACTGTCAATCAGTCGATCAATCAATCAATCAATCAATCAAACGATCAATCAATCAATGTATTGATCAATCATGATCACAAACCATCGATCAATCCATCCACATATCTTTTCCGTTGAATTTATGAAAGAAAATACCTTTAATTCGCTTTTGATCAATCGACTTTTGCGTATTATTATGGCACCCTCAACGGAGTTGGGGTGACATACTGTTATTCTACGTTTCTTTTTTTTTCTTATTTTTCTTCCACACATTTTATCCGCGCGAGTTCTTGGAATCCAATGGACCAATGTTGATGGAACTCTACTACAAGGCTGCCGTTACCATGGAAACAGTTAAACTATCAAAAATTCTAACTCTTTCGTTATAAGACCCAACTGAATGAAACTTTATGAAAATGTTACCCAGTATGCTAAGATGTCAAGACAATATTTGGATAGTCCAAAATGGCCGCCGTTGTCATGGAAACTGGGGGCAAGTTTTACATTGACCCTATGTGAAAATGCATAGAATCAGCATTTTCTTGAAGAGTATTTCACCAAAGTCAATGAAACTGTATTGATATATAACATGACATGTGGCAATGAGATGTCTGCTTCTAGAATTTTGGAATTATCCACTGTAACCATGGAAACAGCAAAAATGTCCCAAAAAATCAAAATGCTCCAAACTTGATAAAACTTCAGAAAATGTCAACTGAAATGTGCAGAGTTGCTATTTGTCTTTGGAATTTTCAAAATGGCCGCCGTTGCCATGGAAAAAGCACCCAAAAAAAACATCAGCTGACTGCGGTATGGGCTTCGCTCGTTGTTGAAGGCCGTATAGTGACCTATAAATGTTTATTTCTGTGTCATTTTGTCTCTTGTTGATAGTTGTCTCATTGGCAATCATACCGCATCTTCTTTTTTATTTATAAAACAGCTCGTAAATTTGAGGCAAAATTCTGTAATCAAGAGTATGTGCATACGATCAAATACAAATCTGTACTGCAAAACATCTTCTAGAATATGCTAGAAGAAAATAATGTATAATTTAACGTGCTTCTATATTCTGTACAAAAAACGTGCTTTGAAGAGAAAATCGCCACCGAGAGAGAGAGAGAGAGAGAAACACTAAGAGTACATATTAGTGACATTTCTGTACTTGCATTAAAGTACACATCCGTGAATCACACACCTGCTAAAATATACACATTAGCTGAAATCAATCGATGAACGTGTAATTTAATTGTACAAGATAAGATACATGTATCGTGTGATACGCGAGCTATTAAAGAGCAAAAATGAACAGTTAGTATGCCGCTCCGTCAATATATACACATGTTGTCTGTCCAAGGTCCCCTCTAAAAAGAATATAAATGTGCTAAGTCCACGATAATATACTTGCGCATCACGTGACGCCACGTTCTTCCTCGCGCGTGGGTCTATTCTTAGATTATAAAGAATTCCCAAACTATGTATAGAACTCAACCTTATTCTACGGGAAGAGAAAATCAAAGACATGCCAATTCCAGCATGTATAATAGATGTGCCGTTTGACTTTGGTACACTCAAAATAGTTGCTGCTACTGTGACAATCTCCGCTATTGCTTGCAATAGCAAATCTAGTGTTAGAATAACTCAATCGCCATTCATTTTTTCTAATGTAAAAGGAGGGGGAGAGTATTTTTCTCAATCCTACGTGTAAAATTGTGCGTTAGATATTTGTCACTGAACAGCACAAAACGTATAGACAATGAATAAACCAATGTAAAATGTGCCATTTTAGGCTATACAAAGTATTTATCAATCAATTAAATCATGATTAAAGTGATCAGATCATGATAAGAGATCAATCAATCACGTTTTGATATCAAACAAGTAATTAATCAAGTGCAAAATTCGAAAAAACGTCCCCTCGCCTTTTTACAAACTGTCAATCAGTCGATCAATCAATCAATCAATCAATCAAACGATCAATCAATCAATGTATTGATCAATCATGATCACAAACCATCGATCAATCCATCCACATATCTTTTCCGTTGAATTTATGAAAGAAAATACCTTTAATTCGCTTTTGATCAATCGACTTTTGCGTATTATTATGGCACCCTCAACGGAGTTGGGGTGACATACTGTTATTCTACGTTTCTTTTTTTTTCTTATTTTTCTTCCACACATTTTATCCGCGCGAGTTCTTGGAATCCAATGGACCAATGTTGATGGAACTCTACTACAAGGCTGCCGTTACCATGGAAACAGTTAAACTATCAAAAATTCTAACTCTTTCGTTATAAGACCCAACTGAATGAAACTTTATGAAAATGTTACCCAGTATGCTAAGATGTCAAGACAATATTTGGATAGTCCAAAATGGCCGCCGTTGTCATGGAAACTGGGGGCAAGTTTTACATTGACCCTATGTGAAAATGCATAGAATCAGCATTTTCTTGAAGAGTATTTCACCAAAGTCAATGAAACTGTATTGATATATAACATGACATGTGGCAATGAGATGTCTGCTTCTAGAATTTTGGAATTATCCACTGTAACCATGGAAACAGCAAAAATGTCCCAAAAAATCAAAATGCTCCAAACTTGATAAAATAAAACTTCACAAAATGTCAACTGAAATGTGCAGAGTTGCTATTTGTCTTTGGAATTTTCAAAATGGCCGCCGTTGCCATGGAAAAAGCACCCAAAAAAAACATCAGCTGACTGCGGTATGGGCTTCGCTCGTTGTTGAAGGCCGTATAGTGACCTATAAATGGTTATTTCTGTGTCATTTTGTCTCTTGTGGATAGTTGTCTCATTGGCAATCATACCGCATCTTCTTTTTTATTTATAAAACAGCTCGTAAATTTGAGGCAAAATTCTGTAATCAAGAGTATGTGCATACGATCAAATACAAATCTGTACTGCAAAACATCTTCTAGAATATGCTAGAAGAAAATAATGTATAATTTAACGTGCTTCTATTCTGTACAAAAAACGTGCTTTGAAGAGAAAATCGCCACCGAGAGAGAGAGAGAGAGAGAAACACTTAGAGTACATATTAGTGACATTTCTGTACTTGCATTAAAGTACACATCCGTGAATCACACACCTGCTAAAATATACACATTAGCTGAAATCAATCGATGAACGTGTAATTTAATTGTACAAGATAAGATACATGTATCGTGTGATACGCGAGCTATTAAAGAGCAAAAATGAACAGTTAGTATGCCGCTCCGTCAATATATACACATGTTGTCTGTCCAAGGTCCCCTCTAAAAAGAATATAAATGTGCTAAGTCCACGATAATATACTTGCGCATCACGTGACGCCACGTTCTTCCTCGCGCGTGGGTCTATTCTTAGATTATAAAGAATTCCCAAACTATGTATAGAACTCAACCTTATTCTACGGGAAGAGAAAATCAAAGACATGCCAATTCCAGCATGTATAATAGATGTGCCGTTTGACTTTGGTACACTCAAAATAGTTGCTGCTACTGTGACAATCTCCGCTATTGCTTGCAATAGCAAATCTAGTGTTAGAATAACTCAATCGCCATTCATTTTTTCTAATGTAAAAGGAGGGGGAGAGTATTTTTCTCAATCCTACGTGTAAAATTGTGCGTTAGATATTTGTCACTGAACAGCACAAAACGTATAGACAATGAATAAACCAATGTAAAATGTGCCATTTTAGGCTATACAAAGTATTTATCAATCAATTAAATCATGATTAAAGTGATCAGATCATGATAAGATATCAATCAATCACGTTTTGATATCAAACAAGTAATTAATCAAGTGCAAAATTCGAAAAAACGTCCCCTCGCCTTTTTACAAACTGTCAATCAGTCGATCAATCAATCAATCAATCAAACGATCAATCAATCAATGTATTGATCAATCATGATCACAAACCATCGATCAATCCATCCACATATCTTTTCCGTTGAATTTATGAAAGAAAATACCTTTAATTCGCTTTTGATCAATCGACTTTTGCGTATTATTATGGCACCCTCAACGGAGTTGGGGTGACATACTGTTATTCTACGTTTCTTTTTTTTTCTTATTTTTCTTCCACACATTTTATCCGCGCGAGTTCTTGGAATCCAATGGACCAATGTTGATGGAACTCTACTACAAGGCTGCCGTTACCATGGAAACAGTTAAACTATCAAAAATTCTAACTCTTTCGTTATAAGACCCAACTGAATGAAACTTTATGAAAATGTTACCCAGTATGCTAAGATGTCAAGACAATATTTGGATAGTCCAAAATGGCCGCCGTTGTCATGGAAACTGGGGGCAAGTTTTACATTGACCCTATGTGAAAATGCATAGAATCAGCATTTTCTTGAAGAGTATTTCACCAAAGTCAATGAAACTGTATTGATATATAACAAGATATGTGGCAATGAGATGTCTGCTTCTAGAATTTTGGAATTATCCACTGTAACCATGGAAACAGCAAAAATGTCCAAAATTTCCCAAAAAATCAAAATGCTCCAAACTTGATAAAACTTCACAAAATGTCAACTGAAATGTGCAGAGTTGCTATTTGTCTTTGGAATTTTCAAAATGGCCGCCGTTGCCATGGAAAAAGCACCCAAAAAAAACATCAGCTGACTGCGGTATGGGCTTCGCTCGTTGTTGAAGGCCGTATAGTGACCTATAAATGGTTATTTCTGTGTCATTTTGTCTCTTGTGGATAGTTGTCTCATTGGCAATCATACCGCATCTTCTTTTTTATTTATAAAACAGCTCGTAAATTTGAGGCAAAATTCTGTAATCAAGAGTATGTGCATACGATCAAATACAAATCTGTACTGCAAAACATCTTCTAGAATATGCTAGAAGAAAATAATGTATAATTTAACGTGCTTCTATTCTGTACAAAAAACGTGCTTTGAAGAGAAAATCGCCACCGAGAGAGAGAGAGAGAGAGAAACACTTAGAGTACATATTAGTGACATTTCTGTACTTGCATTAAAGTACACATCCGTGAATCACACACCTGCTAAAATATACACATTAGCTGAAATCAATCGATGAACGTGTAATTTAATTGTACAAGATAAGATACATGTATCGTGTGATACGCGAGCTATTAAAGAGCAAAAATGAACAGTTAGTATGCCGCTCCGTCAATATATACACATGTTGTCTGTCCAAGGTCCCCTCTAAAAAGAATATAAATGTGCTAAGTCCACGATAATATACTTGCGCATCACGTGACGCCACGTTCTTCCTCGCGCGTGGGTCTATTCTTAGATTATAAAGAATTCCCAAACTATGTATAGAACTCAACCTTATTCTACGGGAAGAGAAAATCAAAGACATGCCAATTCCAGCATGTATAATAGATGTGCCGTTTGACTTTGGTACACTCAAAATAGTTGCTGCTACTGTGACAATCTCCGCTATTGCTTGCAATAGCAAATCTAGTGTTAGAATAACTCAATCGCCATTCATTTTTTCTAATGTAAAAGGAGGGGGAGAGTATTTTTCTCAATCCTACGTGTAAAATTGTGCGTTAGATATTTGTCACTGAACAGCACAAAACGTATAGACAATGAATAAACCAATGTAAAATGTGCCATTTTAGGCTATACAAAGTATTTATCAATCAATTAAATCATGATTAAAGTGATCAGATCATGATAAGATATCAATCAATCACGTTTTGATATCAAACAAGTAATTAATCAAGTGCAAAATTCGAAAAAACGTCCCCTCGCCTTTTTACAAACTGTCAATCAGTCGATCAATCAATCAATCAATCAAACGATCAATCAATCAATGTATTGATCAATCATGATCACAAACCATCGATCAATCCATCCACATATCTTTTCCGTTGAATTTATGAAAGAAAATACCTTTAATTCGCTTTTGATCAATCGACTTTTGCGTATTATTATGGCACCCTCAACGGAGTTGGGGTGACATACTGTTATTCTACGTTTCTTTTTTTTTCTTATTTTTCTTCCACACATTTTATCCGCGCGAGTTCTTGGAATCCAATGGACCAATGTTGATGGAACTCTACTACAAGGCTGCCGTTACCATGGAAACAGTTAAACTATCAAAAATTCTAACTCTTTCGTTATAAGACCCAACTGAATGAAACTTTATGAAAATGTTACCCAGTATGCTAAGATGTCAAGACAATATTTGGATAGTCCAAAATGGCCGCCGTTGTCATGGAAACTGGGGGCAAGTTTTACATTGACCCTATGTGAAAATGCATAGAATCAGCATTTTCTTGAAGAGTATTTCACCAAAGTCAATGAAACTGTATTGATATATAACAAGATATGTGGCAATGAGATGTCTGCTTCTAGAATTTTGGAATTATCCACTGTAACCATGGAAACAGCAAAAATGTCCAAAATTTCCCAAAAAATCAAAATGCTCCAAACTTGATAAAACTTCACAAAATGTCAACTGAAATGTGCAGAGTTGCTATTTGTCTTTGGAATTTTCAAAATGGCCGCCGTTGCCATGGAAAAAGCACCCAAAAAAAACATCAGCTGACTGCGGTATGGGCTTCGCTCGTTGTTGAAGGCCGTATAGTGACCTATAAATGGTTATTTCTGTGTCATTTTGTCTCTTGTGGATAGTTGTCTCATTGGCAATCATACCGCATCTTCTTTTTTATTTATAAAACAGCTCGTAAATTTGAGGCAAAATTCTGTAATCAAGAGTATGTGCATACGATCAAATACAAATCTGTACTGCAAAACATCTTCTAGAATATGCTAGAAGAAAATAATGTATAATTTAACGTGCTTCTATTCTGTACAAAAAACGTGCTTTGAAGAGAAAATCGCCACCGAGAGAGAGAGAGAGAGAGAAACACTTAGAGTACATATTAGTGACATTTCTGTACTTGCATTAAAGTACACATCCGTGAATCACACACCTGCTAAAATATACACATTAGCTGAAATCAATCGATGAACGTGTAATTTAATTGTACAAGATAAGATACATGTATCGTGTGATACGCGAGCTATTAAAGAGCAAAAATGAACAGTTAGTATGCCGCTCCGTCAATATATACACATGTTGTCTGTCCAAGGTCCCCTCTAAAAAGAATATAAATGTGCTAAGTCCACGATAATATACTTGCGCATCACGTGACGCCACGTTCTTCCTCGCGCGTGGGTCTATTCTTAGATTATAAAGAATTCCCAAACTATGTATAGAACTCAACCTTATTCTACGGGAAGAGAAAATCAAAGACATGCCAATTCCAGCATGTATAATAGATGTGCCGTTTGACTTTGGTACACTCAAAATAGTTGCTGCTACTGTGACAATCTCCGCTATTGCTTGCAATAGCAAATCTAGTGTTAGAATAACTCAATCGCCATTCATTTTTTCTAATGTAAAAGGAGGGGGAGAGTATTTTTCTCAATCCTACGTGTAAAATTGTGCGTTAGATATTTGTCACTGAACAGCACAAAACGTATAGACAATGAATAAACCAATGTAAAATGTGCCATTTTAGGCTATACAAAGTATTTATCAATCAATTAAATCATGATTAAAGTGATCAGATCATGATAAGATATCAATCAATCACGTTTTGATATCAAACAAGTAATTAATCAAGTGCAAAATTCGAAAAAACGTCCCCTCGCCTTTTTACAAACTGTCAATCAGTCGATCAATCAATCAATCAATCAAACGATCAATCAATCAATGTATTGATCAATCATGATCACAAACCATCGATCAATCCATCCACATATCTTTTCCGTTGAATTTATGAAAGAAAATACCTTTAATTCGCTTTTGATCAATCGACTTTTGCGTATTATTATGGCACCCTCAACGGAGTTGGGGTGACATACTGTTATTCTACGTTTCTTTTTTTTTCTTATTTTTCTTCCACACATTTTATCCGCGCGAGTTCTTGGAATCCAATGGACCAATGTTGATGGAACTCTACTACAAGGCTGCCGTTACCATGGAAACAGTTAAACTATCAAAAATTCTAACTCTTTCGTTATAAGACCCAACTGAATGAAACTTTATGAAAATGTTACCCAGTATGCTAAGATGTCAAGACAATATTTGGATAGTCCAAAATGGCCGCCGTTGTCATGGAAACTGGGGGCAAGTTTTACATTGACCCTATGTGAAAATGCATAGAATCAGCATTTTCTTGAAGAGTATTTCACCAAAGTCAATGAAACTGTATTGATATATAACAAGATATGTGGCAATGAGATGTCTGCTTCTAGAATTTTGGAATTATCCACTGTAACCATGGAAACAGCAAAAATGTCCAAAATTTCCCAAAAAATCAAAATGCTCCAAACTTGATAAAACTTCACAAAATGTCAACTGAAATGTGCAGAGTTGCTATTTGTCTTTGGAATTTTCAAAATGGCCGCCGTTGCCATGGAAAAAGCACCCAAAAAAAACATCAGCTGACTGCGGTATGGGCTTCGCTCGTTGTTGAAGGCCGTATAGTGACCTATAAATGGTTATTTCTGTGTCATTTTGTCTCTTGTGGATAGTTGTCTCATTGGCAATCATACCGCATCTTCTTTTTTATTTATAAAACAGCTCGTAAATTTGAGGCAAAATTCTGTAATCAAGAGTATGTGCATACGATCAAATACAAATCTGTACTGCAAAACATCTTCTAGAATATGCTAGAAGAAAATAATGTATAATTTAACGTGCTTCTATTCTGTACAAAAAACGTGCTTTGAAGAGAAAATCGCCACCGAGAGAGAGAGAGAGAGAGAAACACTTAGAGTACATATTAGTGACATTTCTGTACTTGCATTAAAGTACACATCCGTGAATCACACACCTGCTAAAATATACACATTAGCTGAAATCAATCGATGAACGTGTAATTTAATTGTACAAGATAAGATACATGTATCGTGTGATACGCGAGCTATTAAAGAGCAAAAATGAACAGTTAGTATGCCGCTCCGTCAATATATACACATGTTGTCTGTCCAAGGTCCCCTCTAAAAAGAATATAAATGTGCTAAGTCCACGATAATATACTTGCGCATCACGTGACGCCACGTTCTTCCTCGCGCGTGGGTCTATTCTTAGATTATAAAGAATTCCCAAACTATGTATAGAACTCAACCTTATTCTACGGGAAGAGAAAATCAAAGACATGCCAATTCCAGCATGTATAATAGATGTGCCGTTTGACTTTGGTACACTCAAAATAGTTGCTGCTACTGTGACAATCTCCGCTATTGCTTGCAATAGCAAATCTAGTGTTAGAATAACTCAATCGCCATTCATTTTTTCTAATGTAAAAGGAGGGGGAGAGTATTTTTCTCAATCCTACGTGTAAAATTGTGCGTTAGATATTTGTCACTGAACAGCACAAAACGTATAGACAATGAATAAACCAATGTAAAATGTGCCATTTTAGGCTATACAAAGTATTTATCAATCAATTAAATCATGATTAAAGTGATCAGATCATGATAAGATATCAATCAATCACGTTTTGATATCAAACAAGTAATTAATCAAGTGCAAAATTCGAAAAAACGTCCCCTCGCCTTTTTACAAACTGTCAATCAGTCGATCAATCAATCAATCAATCAAACGATCAATCAATCAATGTATTGATCAATCATGATCACAAACCATCGATCAATCCATCCACATATCTTTTCCGTTGAATTTATGAAAGAAAATACCTTTAATTCGCTTTTGATCAATCGACTTTTGCGTATTATTATGGCACCCTCAACGGAGTTGGGGTGACATACTGTTATTCTACGTTTCTTTTTTTTTCTTATTTTTCTTCCACACATTTTATCCGCGCGAGTTCTTGGAATCCAATGGACCAATGTTGATGGAACTCTACTACAAGGCTGCCGTTACCATGGAAACAGTTAAACTATCAAAAATTCTAACTCTTTCGTTATAAGACCCAACTGAATGAAACTTTATGAAAATGTTACCCAGTATGCTAAGATGTCAAGACAATATTTGGATAGTCCAAAATGGCCGCCGTTGTCATGGAAACTGGGGGCAAGTTTTACATTGACCCTATGTGAAAATGCATAGAATCAGCATTTTCTTGAAGAGTATTTCACCAAAGTCAATGAAACTGTATTGATATATAACAAGATATGTGGCAATGAGATGTCTGCTTCTAGAATTTTGGAATTATCCACTGTAACCATGGAAACAGCAAAAATGTCCAAAATTTCCCAAAAAATCAAAATGCTCCAAACTTGATAAAACTTCACAAAATGTCAACTGAAATGTGCAGAGTTGCTATTTGTCTTTGGAATTTTCAAAATGGCCGCCGTTGCCATGGAAAAAGCACCCAAAAAAAACATCAGCTGACTGCGGTATGGGCTTCGCTCGTTGTTGAAGGCCGTATAGTGACCTATAAATGGTTATTTCTGTGTCATTTTGTCTCTTGTGGATAGTTGTCTCATTGGCAATCATACCGCATCTTCTTTTTTATTTATAAAACAGCTCGTAAATTTGAGGCAAAATTCTGTAATCAAGAGTATGTGCATACGATCAAATACAAATCTGTACTGCAAAACATCTTCTAGAATATGCTAGAAGAAAATAATGTATAATTTAACGTGCTTCTATTCTGTACAAAAAACGTGCTTTGAAGAGAAAATCGCCACCGAGAGAGAGAGAGAGAGAGAAACACTTAGAGTACATATTAGTGACATTTCTGTACTTGCATTAAAGTACACATCCGTGAATCACACACCTGCTAAAATATACACATTAGCTGAAATCAATCGATGAACGTGTAATTTAATTGTACAAGATAAGATACATGTATCGTGTGATACGCGAGCTATTAAAGAGCAAAAATGAACAGTTAGTATGCCGCTCCGTCAATATATACACATGTTGTCTGTCCAAGGTCCCCTCTAAAAAGAATATAAATGTGCTAAGTCCACGATAATATACTTGCGCATCACGTGACGCCACGTTCTTCCTCGCGCGTGGGTCTATTCTTAGATTATAAAGAATTCCCAAACTATGTATAGAACTCAACCTTATTCTACGGGAAGAGAAAATCAAAGACATGCCAATTCCAGCATGTATAATAGATGTGCCGTTTGACTTTGGTACACTCAAAATAGTTGCTGCTACTGTGACAATCTCCGCTATTGCTTGCAATAGCAAATCTAGTGTTAGAATAACTCAATCGCCATTCATTTTTTCTAATGTAAAAGGAGGGGGAGAGTATTTTTCTCAATCCTACGTGTAAAATTGTGCGTTAGATATTTGTCACTGAACAGCACAAAACGTATAGACAATGAATAAACCAATGTAAAATGTGCCATTTTAGGCTATACAAAGTATTTATCAATCAATTAAATCATGATTAAAGTGATCAGATCATGATAAGATATCAATCAATCACGTTTTGATATCAAACAAGTAATTAATCAAGTGCAAAATTCGAAAAAACGTCCCCTCGCCTTTTTACAAACTGTCAATCAGTCGATCAATCAATCAATCAATCAAACGATCAATCAATCAATGTATTGATCAATCATGATCACAAACCATCGATCAATCCATCCACATATCTTTTCCGTTGAATTTATGAAAGAAAATACCTTTAATTCGCTTTTGATCAATCGACTTTTGCGTATTATTATGGCACCCTCAACGGAGTTGGGGTGACATACTGTTATTCTACGTTTCTTTTTTTTTCTTATTTTTCTTCCACACATTTTATCCGCGCGAGTTCTTGGAATCCAATGGACCAATGTTGATGGAACTCTACTACAAGGCTGCCGTTACCATGGAAACAGTTAAACTATCAAAAATTCTAACTCTTTCGTTATAAGACCCAACTGAATGAAACTTTATGAAAATGTTACCCAGTATGCTAAGATGTCAAGACAATATTTGGATAGTCCAAAATGGCCGCCGTTGTCATGGAAACTGGGGGCAAGTTTTACATTGACCCTATGTGAAAATGCATAGAATCAGCATTTTCTTGAAGAGTATTTCACCAAAGTCAATGAAACTGTATTGATATATAACAAGATATGTGGCAATGAGATGTCTGCTTCTAGAATTTTGGAATTATCCACTGTAACCATGGAAACAGCAAAAATGTCCAAAATTTCCCAAAAAATCAAAATGCTCCAAACTTGATAAAACTTCACAAAATGTCAACTGAAATGTGCAGAGTTGCTATTTGTCTTTGGAATTTTCAAAATGGCCGCCGTTGCCATGGAAAAAGCACCCAAAAAAAACATCAGCTGACTGCGGTATGGGCTTCGCTCGTTGTTGAAGGCCGTATAGTGACCTATAAATGGTTATTTCTGTGTCATTTTGTCTCTTGTGGATAGTTGTCTCATTGGCAATCATACCGCATCTTCTTTTTTATTTATAAAACAGCTCGTAAATTTGAGGCAAAATTCTGTAATCAAGAGTATGTGCATACGATCAAATACAAATCTGTACTGCAAAACATCTTCTAGAATATGCTAGAAGAAAATAATGTATAATTTAACGTGCTTCTATTCTGTACAAAAAACGTGCTTTGAAGAGAAAATCGCCACCGAGAGAGAGAGAGAGAGAGAAACACTTAGAGTACATATTAGTGACATTTCTGTACTTGCATTAAAGTACACATCCGTGAATCACACACCTGCTAAAATATACACATTAGCTGAAATCAATCGATGAACGTGTAATTTAATTGTACAAGATAAGATACATGTATCGTGTGATACGCGAGCTATTAAAGAGCAAAAATGAACAGTTAGTATGCCGCTCCGTCAATATATACACATGTTGTCTGTCCAAGGTCCCCTCTAAAAAGAATATAAATGTGCTAAGTCCACGATAATATACTTGCGCATCACGTGACGCCACGTTCTTCCTCGCGCGTGGGTCTATTCTTAGATTATAAAGAATTCCCAAACTATGTATAGAACTCAACCTTATTCTACGGGAAGAGAAAATCAAAGACATGCCAATTCCAGCATGTATAATAGATGTGCCGTTTGACTTTGGTACACTCAAAATAGTTGCTGCTACTGTGACAATCTCCGCTATTGCTTGCAATAGCAAATCTAGTGTTAGAATAACTCAATCGCCATTCATTTTTTCTAATGTAAAAGGAGGGGGAGAGTATTTTTCTCAATCCTACGTGTAAAATTGTGCGTTAGATATTTGTCACTGAACAGCACAAAACGTATAGACAATGAATAAACCAATGTAAAATGTGCCATTTTAGGCTATACAAAGTATTTATCAATCAATTAAATCATGATTAAAGTGATCAGATCATGATAAGATATCAATCAATCACGTTTTGATATCAAACAAGTAATTAATCAAGTGCAAAATTCGAAAAAACGTCCCCTCGCCTTTTTACAAACTGTCAATCAGTCGATCAATCAATCAATCAATCAAACGATCAATCAATCAATGTATTGATCAATCATGATCACAAACCATCGATCAATCCATCCACATATCTTTTCCGTTGAATTTATGAAAGAAAATACCTTTAATTCGCTTTTGATCAATCGACTTTTGCGTATTATTATGGCACCCTCAACGGAGTTGGGGTGACATACTGTTATTCTACGTTTCTTTTTTTTTCTTATTTTTCTTCCACACATTTTATCCGCGCGAGTTCTTGGAATCCAATGGACCAATGTTGATGGAACTCTACTACAAGGCTGCCGTTACCATGGAAACAGTTAAACTATCAAAAATTCTAACTCTTTCGTTATAAGACCCAACTGAATGAAACTTTATGAAAATGTTACCCAGTATGCTAAGATGTCAAGACAATATTTGGATAGTCCAAAATGGCCGCCGTTGTCATGGAAACTGGGGGCAAGTTTTACATTGACCCTATGTGAAAATGCATAGAATCAGCATTTTCTTGAAGAGTATTTCACCAAAGTCAATGAAACTGTATTGATATATAACAAGATATGTGGCAATGAGATGTCTGCTTCTAGAATTTTGGAATTATCCACTGTAACCATGGAAACAGCAAAAATGTCCAAAATTTCCCAAAAAATCAAAATGCTCCAAACTTGATAAAACTTCACAAAATGTCAACTGAAATGTGCAGAGTTGCTATTTGTCTTTGGAATTTTCAAAATGGCCGCCGTTGCCATGGAAAAAGCACCCAAAAAAAACATCAGCTGACTGCGGTATGGGCTTCGCTCGTTGTTGAAGGCCGTATAGTGACCTATAAATGGTTATTTCTGTGTCATTTTGTCTCTTGTGGATAGTTGTCTCATTGGCAATCATACCGCATCTTCTTTTTTATTTATAAAACAGCTCGTAAATTTGAGGCAAAATTCTGTAATCAAGAGTATGTGCATACGATCAAATACAAATCTGTACTGCAAAACATCTTCTAGAATATGCTAGAAGAAAATAATGTATAATTTAACGTGCTTCTATTCTGTACAAAAAACGTGCTTTGAAGAGAAAATCGCCACCGAGAGAGAGAGAGAGAGAGAAACACTTAGAGTACATATTAGTGACATTTCTGTACTTGCATTAAAGTACACATCCGTGAATCACACACCTGCTAAAATATACACATTAGCTGAAATCAATCGATGAACGTGTAATTTAATTGTACAAGATAAGATACATGTATCGTGTGATACGCGAGCTATTAAAGAGCAAAAATGAACAGTTAGTATGCCGCTCCGTCAATATATACACATGTTGTCTGTCCAAGGTCCCCTCTAAAAAGAATATAAATGTGCTAAGTCCACGATAATATACTTGCGCATCACGTGACGCCACGTTCTTCCTCGCGCGTGGGTCTATTCTTAGATTATAAAGAATTCCCAAACTATGTATAGAACTCAACCTTATTCTACGGGAAGAGAAAATCAAAGACATGCCAATTCCAGCATGTATAATAGATGTGCCGTTTGACTTTGGTACACTCAAAATAGTTGCTGCTACTGTGACAATCTCCGCTATTGCTTGCAATAGCAAATCTAGTGTTAGAATAACTCAATCGCCATTCATTTTTTCTAATGTAAAAGGAGGGGGAGAGTATTTTTCTCAATCCTACGTGTAAAATTGTGCGTTAGATATTTGTCACTGAACAGCACAAAACGTATAGACAATGAATAAACCAATGTAAAATGTGCCATTTTAGGCTATACAAAGTATTTATCAATCAATTAAATCATGATTAAAGTGATCAGATCATGATAAGATATCAATCAATCACGTTTTGATATCAAACAAGTAATTAATCAAGTGCAAAATTCGAAAAAACGTCCCCTCGCCTTTTTACAAACTGTCAATCAGTCGATCAATCAATCAATCAATCAAACGATCAATCAATCAATGTATTGATCAATCATGATCACAAACCATCGATCAATCCATCCACATATCTTTTCCGTTGAATTTATGAAAGAAAATACCTTTAATTCGCTTTTGATCAATCGACTTTTGCGTATTATTATGGCACCCTCAACGGAGTTGGGGTGACATACTGTTATTCTACGTTTCTTTTTTTTTCTTATTTTTCTTCCACACATTTTATCCGCGCGAGTTCTTGGAATCCAATGGACCAATGTTGATGGAACTCTACTACAAGGCTGCCGTTACCATGGAAACAGTTAAACTATCAAAAATTCTAACTCTTTCGTTATAAGACCCAACTGAATGAAACTTTATGAAAATGTTACCCAGTATGCTAAGATGTCAAGACAATATTTGGATAGTCCAAAATGGCCGCCGTTGTCATGGAAACTGGGGGCAAGTTTTACATTGACCCTATGTGAAAATGCATAGAATCAGCATTTTCTTGAAGAGTATTTCACCAAAGTCAATGAAACTGTATTGATATATAACAAGATATGTGGCAATGAGATGTCTGCTTCTAGAATTTTGGAATTATCCACTGTAACCATGGAAACAGCAAAAATGTCCAAAATTTCCCAAAAAATCAAAATGCTCCAAACTTGATAAAACTTCACAAAATGTCAACTGAAATGTGCAGAGTTGCTATTTGTCTTTGGAATTTTCAAAATGGCCGCCGTTGCCATGGAAAAAGCACCCAAAAAAAACATCAGCTGACTGCGGTATGGGCTTCGCTCGTTGTTGAAGGCCGTATAGTGACCTATAAATGGTTATTTCTGTGTCATTTTGTCTCTTGTGGATAGTTGTCTCATTGGCAATCATACCGCATCTTCTTTTTTATTTATAAAACAGCTCGTAAATTTGAGGCAAAATTCTGTAATCAAGAGTATGTGCATACGATCAAATACAAATCTGTACTGCAAAACATCTTCTAGAATATGCTAGAAGAAAATAATGTATAATTTAACGTGCTTCTATTCTGTACAAAAAACGTGCTTTGAAGAGAAAATCGCCACCGAGAGAGAGAGAGAGAGAGAAACACTTAGAGTACATATTAGTGACATTTCTGTACTTGCATTAAAGTACACATCCGTGAATCACACACCTGCTAAAATATACACATTAGCTGAAATCAATCGATGAACGTGTAATTTAATTGTACAAGATAAGATACATGTATCGTGTGATACGCGAGCTATTAAAGAGCAAAAATGAACAGTTAGTATGCCGCTCCGTCAATATATACACATGTTGTCTGTCCAAGGTCCCCTCTAAAAAGAATATAAATGTGCTAAGTCCACGATAATATACTTGCGCATCACGTGACGCCACGTTCTTCCTCGCGCGTGGGTCTATTCTTAGATTATAAAGAATTCCCAAACTATGTATAGAACTCAACCTTATTCTACGGGAAGAGAAAATCAAAGACATGCCAATTCCAGCATGTATAATAGATGTGCCGTTTGACTTTGGTACACTCAAAATAGTTGCTGCTACTGTGACAATCTCCGCTATTGCTTGCAATAGCAAATCTAGTGTTAGAATAACTCAATCGCCATTCATTTTTTCTAATGTAAAAGGAGGGGGAGAGTATTTTTCTCAATCCTACGTGTAAAATTGTGCGTTAGATATTTGTCACTGAACAGCACAAAACGTATAGACAATGAATAAACCAATGTAAAATGTGCCATTTTAGGCTATACAAAGTATTTATCAATCAATTAAATCATGATTAAAGTGATCAGATCATGATAAGAGATCAATCAATCACGTTTTGATATCAAACAAGTAATTAATCAAGTGCAAAATTCGAAAAAACGTCCCCTCGCCTTTTTACAAACTGTCAATCAGTCGATCAATCAATCAATCAATCAATCAAACGATCAATCAATCAATGTATTGATCAATCATGATCACAAACCATCGATCAATCCATCCACATATCTTTTCCGTTGAATTTATGAAAGAAAATACCTTTAATTCGCTTTTGATCAATCGACTTTTGCGTATTATTATGGCACCCTCAACGGAGTTGGGGTGACATACTGTTATTCTACGTTTCTTTTTTTTTCTTATTTTTCTTCCACACATTTTATCCGCGCGAGTTCTTGGAATCCAATGGACCAATGTTGATGGAACTCTACTACAAGGCTGCCGTTACCATGGAAACAGTTAAACTATCAAAAATTCTAACTCTTTCGTTATAAGACCCAACTGAATGAAACTTTATGAAAATGTTACCCAGTATGCTAAGATGTCAAGACAATATTTGGATAGTCCAAAATGGCCGCCGTTGTCATGGAAACTGGGGGCAAGTTTTACATTGACCCTATGTGAAAATGCATAGAATCAGCATTTTCTTGAAGAGTATTTCACCAAAGTCAATGAAACTGTATTGATATATAACAAGATATGTGGCAATGAGATGTCTGCTTCTAGAATTTTGGAATTATCCACTGTAACCATGGAAACAGCAAAAATGTCCAAAATTTCCCAAAAAATCAAAATGCTCCAAACTTGATAAAACTTCACAAAATGTCAACTGAAATGTGCAGAGTTGCTATTTGTCTTTGGAATTTTCAAAATGGCCGCCGTTGCCATGGAAAAAGCACCCAAAAAAAACATCAGCTGACTGCGGTATGGGCTTCGCTCGTTGTTGAAGGCCGTATAGTGACCTATAAATGGTTATTTCTGTGTCATTTTGTCTCTTGTGGATAGTTGTCTCATTGGCAATCATACCGCATCTTCTTTTTTATTTATAAAACAGCTCGTAAATTTGAGGCAAAATTCTGTAATCAAGAGTATGTGCATACGATCAAATACAAATCTGTACTGCAAAACATCTTCTAGAATATGCTAGAAGAAAATAATGTATAATTTAACGTGCTTCTATTCTGTACAAAAAACGTGCTTTGAAGAGAAAATCGCCACCGAGAGAGAGAGAGAGAGAGAAACACTTAGAGTACATATTAGTGACATTTCTGTACTTGCATTAAAGTACACATCCGTGAATCACACACCTGCTAAAATATACACATTAGCTGAAATCAATCGATGAACGTGTAATTTAATTGTACAAGATAAGATACATGTATCGTGTGATACGCGAGCTATTAAAGAGCAAAAATGAACAGTTAGTATGCCGCTCCGTCAATATATACACATGTTGTCTGTCCAAGGTCCCCTCTAAAAAGAATATAAATGTGCTAAGTCCACGATAATATACTTGCGCATCACGTGACGCCACGTTCTTCCTCGCGCGTGGGTCTATTCTTAGATTATAAAGAATTCCCAAACTATGTATAGAACTCAACCTTATTCTACGGGAAGAGAAAATCAAAGACATGCCAATTCCAGCATGTATAATAGATGTGCCGTTTGACTTTGGTACACTCAAAATAGTTGCTGCTACTGTGACAATCTCCGCTATTGCTTGCAATAGCAAATCTAGTGTTAGAATAACTCAATCGCCATTCATTTTTTCTAATGTAAAAGGAGGGGGAGAGTATTTTTCTCAATCCTACGTGTAAAATTGTGCGTTAGATATTTGTCACTGAACAGCACAAAACGTATAGACAATGAATAAACCAATGTAAAATGTGCCATTTTAGGCTATACAAAGTATTTATCAATCAATTAAATCATGATTAAAGTGATCAGATCATGATAAGATATCAATCAATCACGTTTTGATATCAAACAAGTAATTAATCAAGTGCAAAATTCGAAAAAACGTCCCCTCGCCTTTTTACAAACTGTCAATCAGTCGATCAATCAATCAATCAATCAAACGATCAATCAATCAATGTATTGATCAATCATGATCACAAACCATCGATCAATCCATCCACATATCTTTTCCGTTGAATTTATGAAAGAAAATACCTTTAATTCGCTTTTGATCAATCGACTTTTGCGTATTATTATGGCACCCTCAACGGAGTTGGGGTGACATACTGTTATTCTACGTTTCTTTTTTTTTCTTATTTTTCTTCCACACATTTTATCCGCGCGAGTTCTTGGAATCCAATGGACCAATGTTGATGGAACTCTACTACAAGGCTGCCGTTACCATGGAAACAGTTAAACTATCAAAAATTCTAACTCTTTCGTTATAAGACCCAACTGAATGAAACTTTATGAAAATGTTACCCAGTATGCTAAGATGTCAAGACAATATTTGGATAGTCCAAAATGGCCGCCGTTGTCATGGAAACTGGGGGCAAGTTTTACATTGACCCTATGTGAAAATGCATAGAATCAGCATTTTCTTGAAGAGTATTTCACCAAAGTCAATGAAACTGTATTGATATATAACAAGATATGTGGCAATGAGATGTCTGCTTCTAGAATTTTGGAATTATCCACTGTAACCATGGAAACAGCAAAAATGTCCAAAATTTCCCAAAAAATCAAAATGCTCCAAACTTGATAAAACTTCACAAAATGTCAACTGAAATGTGCAGAGTTGCTATTTGTCTTTGGAATTTTCAAAATGGCCGCCGTTGCCATGGAAAAAGCACCCAAAAAAAACATCAGCTGACTGCGGTATGGGCTTCGCTCGTTGTTGAAGGCCGTATAGTGACCTATAAATGGTTATTTCTGTGTCATTTTGTCTCTTGTGGATAGTTGTCTCATTGGCAATCATACCGCATCTTCTTTTTTATTTATAAAACAGCTCGTAAATTTGAGGCAAAATTCTGTAATCAAGAGTATGTGCATACGATCAAATACAAATCTGTACTGCAAAACATCTTCTAGAATATGCTAGAAGAAAATAATGTATAATTTAACGTGCTTCTATTCTGTACAAAAAACGTGCTTTGAAGAGAAAATCGCCACCGAGAGAGAGAGAGAGAGAGAAACACTTAGAGTACATATTAGTGACATTTCTGTACTTGCATTAAAGTACACATCCGTGAATCACACACCTGCTAAAATATACACATTAGCTGAAATCAATCGATGAACGTGTAATTTAATTGTACAAGATAAGATACATGTATCGTGTGATACGCGAGCTATTAAAGAGCAAAAATGAACAGTTAGTATGCCGCTCCGTCAATATATACACATGTTGTCTGTCCAAGGTCCCCTCTAAAAAGAATATAAATGTGCTAAGTCCACGATAATATACTTGCGCATCACGTGACGCCACGTTCTTCCTCGCGCGTGGGTCTATTCTTAGATTATAAAGAATTCCCAAACTATGTATAGAACTCAACCTTATTCTACGGGAAGAGAAAATCAAAGACATGCCAATTCCAGCATGTATAATAGATGTGCCGTTTGACTTTGGTACACTCAAAATAGTTGCTGCTACTGTGACAATCTCCGCTATTGCTTGCAATAGCAAATCTAGTGTTAGAATAACTCAATCGCCATTCATTTTTTCTAATGTAAAAGGAGGGGGAGAGTATTTTTCTCAATCCTACGTGTAAAATTGTGCGTTAGATATTTGTCACTGAACAGCACAAAACGTATAGACAATGAATAAACCAATGTAAAATGTGCCATTTTAGGCTATACAAAGTATTTATCAATCAATTAAATCATGATTAAAGTGATCAGATCATGATAAGAGATCAATCAATCACGTTTTGATATCAAACAAGTAATTAATCAAGTGCAAAATTCGAAAAAACGTCCCCTCGCCTTTTTACAAACTGTCAATCAGTCGATCAATCAATCAATCAATCAATCAAACGATCAATCAATCAATGTATTGATCAATCATGATCACAAACCATCGATCAATCCATCCACATATCTTTTCCGTTGAATTTATGAAAGAAAATACCTTTAATTCGCTTTTGATCAATCGACTTTTGCGTATTATTATGGCACCCTCAACGGAGTTGGGGTGACATACTGTTATTCTACGTTTCTTTTTTTTTCTTATTTTTCTTCCACACATTTTATCCGCGCGAGTTCTTGGAATCCAATGGACCAATGTTGATGGAACTCTACTACAAGGCTGCCGTTACCATGGAAACAGTTAAACTATCAAAAATTCTAACTCTTTCGTTATAAGACCCAACTGAATGAAACTTTATGAAAATGTTACCCAGTATGCTAAGATGTCAAGACAATATTTGGATAGTCCAAAATGGCCGCCGTTGTCATGGAAACTGGGGGCAAGTTTTACATTGACCCTATGTGAAAATGCATAGAATCAGCATTTTCTTGAAGAGTATTTCACCAAAGTCAATGAAACTGTATTGATATATAACAAGATATGTGGCAATGAGATGTCTGCTTCTAGAATTTTGGAATTATCCACTGTAACCATGGAAACAGCAAAAATGTCCAAAATTTCCCAAAAAATCAAAATGCTCCAAACTTGATAAAACTTCACAAAATGTCAACTGAAATGTGCAGAGTTGCTATTTGTCTTTGGAATTTTCAAAATGGCCGCCGTTGCCATGGAAAAAGCACCCAAAAAAAACATCAGCTGACTGCGGTATGGGCTTCGCTCGTTGTTGAAGGCCGTATAGTGACCTATAAATGGTTATTTCTGTGTCATTTTGTCTCTTGTGGATAGTTGTCTCATTGGCAATCATACCGCATCTTCTTTTTTATTTATAAAACAGCTCGTAAATTTGAGGCAAAATTCTGTAATCAAGAGTATGTGCATACGATCAAATACAAATCTGTACTGCAAAACATCTTCTAGAATATGCTAGAAGAAAATAATGTATAATTTAACGTGCTTCTATTCTGTACAAAAAACGTGCTTTGAAGAGAAAATCGCCACCGAGAGAGAGAGAGAGAGAGAAACACTTAGAGTACATATTAGTGACATTTCTGTACTTGCATTAAAGTACACATCCGTGAATCACACACCTGCTAAAATATACACATTAGCTGAAATCAATCGATGAACGTGTAATTTAATTGTACAAGATAAGATACATGTATCGTGTGATACGCGAGCTATTAAAGAGCAAAAATGAACAGTTAGTATGCCGCTCCGTCAATATATACACATGTTGTCTGTCCAAGGTCCCCTCTAAAAAGAATATAAATGTGCTAAGTCCACGATAATATACTTGCGCATCACGTGACGCCACGTTCTTCCTCGCGCGTGGGTCTATTCTTAGATTATAAAGAATTCCCAAACTATGTATAGAACTCAACCTTATTCTACGGGAAGAGAAAATCAAAGACATGCCAATTCCAGCATGTATAATAGATGTGCCGTTTGACTTTGGTACACTCAAAATAGTTGCTGCTACTGTGACAATCTCCGCTATTGCTTGCAATAGCAAATCTAGTGTTAGAATAACTCAATCGCCATTCATTTTTTCTAATGTAAAAGGAGGGGGAGAGTATTTTTCTCAATCCTACGTGTAAAATTGTGCGTTAGATATTTGTCACTGAACAGCACAAAACGTATAGACAATGAATAAACCAATGTAAAATGTGCCATTTTAGGCTATACAAAGTATTTATCAATCAATTAAATCATGATTAAAGTGATCAGATCATGATAAGAGATCAATCAATCACGTTTTGATATCAAACAAGTAATTAATCAAGTGCAAAATTCGAAAAAACGTCCCCTCGCCTTTTTACAAACTGTCAATCAGTCGATCAATCAATCAATCAATCAATCAAACGATCAATCAATCAATGTATTGATCAATCATGATCACAAACCATCGATCAATCCATCCACATATCTTTTCCGTTGAATTTATGAAAGAAAATACCTTTAATTCGCTTTTGATCAATCGACTTTTGCGTATTATTATGGCACCCTCAACGGAGTTGGGGTGACATACTGTTATTCTACGTTTCTTTTTTTTTCTTATTTTTCTTCCACACATTTTATCCGCGCGAGTTCTTGGAATCCAATGGACCAATGTTGATGGAACTCTACTACAAGGCTGCCGTTACCATGGAAACAGTTAAACTATCAAAAATTCTAACTCTTTCGTTATAAGACCCAACTGAATGAAACTTTATGAAAATGTTACCCAGTATGCTAAGATGTCAAGACAATATTTGGATAGTCCAAAATGGCCGCCGTTGTCATGGAAACTGGGGGCAAGTTTTACATTGACCCTATGTGAAAATGCATAGAATCAGCATTTTCTTGAAGAGTATTTCACCAAAGTCAATGAAACTGTATTGATATATAACAAGATATGTGGCAATGAGATGTCTGCTTCTAGAATTTTGGAATTATCCACTGTAACCATGGAAACAGCAAAAATGTCCAAAATTTCCCAAAAAATCAAAATGCTCCAAACTTGATAAAACTTCACAAAATGTCAACTGAAATGTGCAGAGTTGCTATTTGTCTTTGGAATTTTCAAAATGGCCGCCGTTGCCATGGAAAAAGCACCCAAAAAAAACATCAGCTGACTGCGGTATGGGCTTCGCTCGTTGTTGAAGGCCGTATAGTGACCTATAAATGGTTATTTCTGTGTCATTTTGTCTCTTGTGGATAGTTGTCTCATTGGCAATCATACCGCATCTTCTTTTTTATTTATAAAACAGCTCGTAAATTTGAGGCAAAATTCTGTAATCAAGAGTATGTGCATACGATCAAATACAAATCTGTACTGCAAAACATCTTCTAGAATATGCTAGAAGAAAATAATGTATAATTTAACGTGCTTCTATTCTGTACAAAAAACGTGCTTTGAAGAGAAAATCGCCACCGAGAGAGAGAGAGAGAGAGAAACACTTAGAGTACATATTAGTGACATTTCTGTACTTGCATTAAAGTACACATCCGTGAATCACACACCTGCTAAAATATACACATTAGCTGAAATCAATCGATGAACGTGTAATTTAATTGTACAAGATAAGATACATGTATCGTGTGATACGCGAGCTATTAAAGAGCAAAAATGAACAGTTAGTATGCCGCTCCGTCAATATATACACATGTTGTCTGTCCAAGGTCCCCTCTAAAAAGAATATAAATGTGCTAAGTCCACGATAATATACTTGCGCATCACGTGACGCCACGTTCTTCCTCGCGCGTGGGTCTATTCTTAGATTATAAAGAATTCCCAAACTATGTATAGAACTCAACCTTATTCTACGGGAAGAGAAAATCAAAGACATGCCAATTCCAGCATGTATAATAGATGTGCCGTTTGACTTTGGTACACTCAAAATAGTTGCTGCTACTGTGACAATCTCCGCTATTGCTTGCAATAGCAAATCTAGTGTTAGAATAACTCAATCGCCATTCATTTTTTCTAATGTAAAAGGAGGGGGAGAGTATTTTTCTCAATCCTACGTGTAAAATTGTGCGTTAGATATTTGTCACTGAACAGCACAAAACGTATAGACAATGAATAAACCAATGTAAAATGTGCCATTTTAGGCTATACAAAGTATTTATCAATCAATTAAATCATGATTAAAGTGATCAGATCATGATAAGATATCAATCAATCACGTTTTGATATCAAACAAGTAATTAATCAAGTGCAAAATTCGAAAAAACGTCCCCTCGCCTTTTTACAAACTGTCAATCAGTCGATCAATCAATCAATCAATCAAACGATCAATCAATCAATGTATTGATCAATCATGATCACAAACCATCGATCAATCCATCCACATATCTTTTCCGTTGAATTTATGAAAGAAAATACCTTTAATTCGCTTTTGATCAATCGACTTTTGCGTATTATTATGGCACCCTCAACGGAGTTGGGGTGACATACTGTTATTCTACGTTTCTTTTTTTTTCTTATTTTTCTTCCACACATTTTATCCGCGCGAGTTCTTGGAATCCAATGGACCAATGTTGATGGAACTCTACTACAAGGCTGCCGTTACCATGGAAACAGTTAAACTATCAAAAATTCTAACTCTTTCGTTATAAGACCCAACTGAATGAAACTTTATGAAAATGTTACCCAGTATGCTAAGATGTCAAGACAATATTTGGATAGTCCAAAATGGCCGCCGTTGTCATGGAAACTGGGGGCAAGTTTTACATTGACCCTATGTGAAAATGCATAGAATCAGCATTTTCTTGAAGAGTATTTCACCAAAGTCAATGAAACTGTATTGATATATAACAAGATATGTGGCAATGAGATGTCTGCTTCTAGAATTTTGGAATTATCCACTGTAACCATGGAAACAGCAAAAATGTCCAAAATTTCCCAAAAAATCAAAATGCTCCAAACTTGATAAAACTTCACAAAATGTCAACTGAAATGTGCAGAGTTGCTATTTGTCTTTGGAATTTTCAAAATGGCCGCCGTTGCCATGGAAAAAGCACCCAAAAAAAACATCAGCTGACTGCGGTATGGGCTTCGCTCGTTGTTGAAGGCCGTATAGTGACCTATAAATGGTTATTTCTGTGTCATTTTGTCTCTTGTGGATAGTTGTCTCATTGGCAATCATACCGCATCTTCTTTTTTATTTATAAAACAGCTCGTAAATTTGAGGCAAAATTCTGTAATCAAGAGTATGTGCATACGATCAAATACAAATCTGTACTGCAAAACATCTTCTAGAATATGCTAGAAGAAAATAATGTATAATTTAACGTGCTTCTATTCTGTACAAAAAACGTGCTTTGAAGAGAAAATCGCCACCGAGAGAGAGAGAGAGAGAGAAACACTTAGAGTACATATTAGTGACATTTCTGTACTTGCATTAAAGTACACATCCGTGAATCACACACCTGCTAAAATATACACATTAGCTGAAATCAATCGATGAACGTGTAATTTAATTGTACAAGATAAGATACATGTATCGTGTGATACGCGAGCTATTAAAGAGCAAAAATGAACAGTTAGTATGCCGCTCCGTCAATATATACACATGTTGTCTGTCCAAGGTCCCCTCTAAAAAGAATATAAATGTGCTAAGTCCACGATAATATACTTGCGCATCACGTGACGCCACGTTCTTCCTCGCGCGTGGGTCTATTCTTAGATTATAAAGAATTCCCAAACTATGTATAGAACTCAACCTTATTCTACGGGAAGAGAAAATCAAAGACATGCCAATTCCAGCATGTATAATAGATGTGCCGTTTGACTTTGGTACACTCAAAATAGTTGCTGCTACTGTGACAATCTCCGCTATTGCTTGCAATAGCAAATCTAGTGTTAGAATAACTCAATCGCCATTCATTTTTTCTAATGTAAAAGGAGGGGGAGAGTATTTTTCTCAATCCTACGTGTAAAATTGTGCGTTAGATATTTGTCACTGAACAGCACAAAACGTATAGACAATGAATAAACCAATGTAAAATGTGCCATTTTAGGCTATACAAAGTATTTATCAATCAATTAAATCATGATTAAAGTGATCAGATCATGATAAGATATCAATCAATCACGTTTTGATATCAAACAAGTAATTAATCAAGTGCAAAATTCGAAAAAACGTCCCCTCGCCTTTTTACAAACTGTCAATCAGTCGATCAATCAATCAATCAATCAAACGATCAATCAATCAATGTATTGATCAATCATGATCACAAACCATCGATCAATCCATCCACATATCTTTTCCGTTGAATTTATGAAAGAAAATACCTTTAATTCGCTTTTGATCAATCGACTTTTGCGTATTATTATGGCACCCTCAACGGAGTTGGGGTGACATACTGTTATTCTACGTTTCTTTTTTTTTCTTATTTTTCTTCCACACATTTTATCCGC
Organism: Mytilus californianus; assembly: GCF_021869535.1. NCBI lineage: Eukaryota > Metazoa > Mollusca > Bivalvia > Mytilida > Mytilidae > Mytilus > Mytilus californianus. The sequence goes on along the minus strand of NW_026262602.1, from coordinate 21,377 downwards.
GCGAGTTCTTGGAATCCAATGGACCAATGTTGATGGAACTCTACTACAAGGCTGCCGTTACCATGGAAACAGTTAAACTATCAAAAATTCTAACTCTTTCGTTATAAGACCCAACTGAATGAAACTTTATGAAAATGTTACCCAGTATGCTAAGATGTCAAGACAATATTTGGATAGTCCAAAATGGCCGCCGTTGTCATGGAAACTGGGGGCAAGTTTTACATTGACCCTATGTGAAAATGCATAGAATCAGCATTTTCTTGAAGAGTATTTCACCAAAGTCAATGAAACTGTATTGATATATAACAAGATATGTGGCAATGAGATGTCTGCTTCTAGAATTTTGGAATTATCCACTGTAACCATGGAAACAGCAAAAATGTCCAAAATTTCCCAAAAAATCAAAATGCTCCAAACTTGATAAAACTTCACAAAATGTCAACTGAAATGTGCAGAGTTGCTATTTGTCTTTGGAATTTTCAAAATGGCCGCCGTTGCCATGGAAAAAGCACCCAAAAAAAACATCAGCTGACTGCGGTATGGGCTTCGCTCGTTGTTGAAGGCCGTATAGTGACCTATAAATGGTTATTTCTGTGTCATTTTGTCTCTTGTGGATAGTTGTCTCATTGGCAATCATACCGCATCTTCTTTTTTATTTATAAAACAGCTCGTAAATTTGAGGCAAAATTCTGTAATCAAGAGTATGTGCATACGATCAAATACAAATCTGTACTGCAAAACATCTTCTAGAATATGCTAGAAGAAAATAATGTATAATTTAACGTGCTTCTATTCTGTACAAAAAACGTGCTTTGAAGAGAAAATCGCCACCGAGAGAGAGAGAGAGAGAGAAACACTTAGAGTACATATTAGTGACATTTCTGTACTTGCATTAAAGTACACATCCGTGAATCACACACCTGCTAAAATATACACATTAGCTGAAATCAATCGATGAACGTGTAATTTAATTGTACAAGATAAGATACATGTATCGTGTGATACGCGAGCTATTAAAGAGCAAAAATGAACAGTTAGTATGCCGCTCCGTCAATATATACACATGTTGTCTGTCCAAGGTCCCCTCTAAAAAGAATATAAATGTGCTAAGTCCACGATAATATACTTGCGCATCACGTGACGCCACGTTCTTCCTCGCGCGTGGGTCTATTCTTAGATTATAAAGAATTCCCAAACTATGTATAGAACTCAACCTTATTCTACGGGAAGAGAAAATCAAAGACATGCCAATTCCAGCATGTATAATAGATGTGCCGTTTGACTTTGGTACACTCAAAATAGTTGCTGCTACTGTGACAATCTCCGCTATTGCTTGCAATAGCAAATCTAGTGTTAGAATAACTCAATCGCCATTCATTTTTTCTAATGTAAAAGGAGGGGGAGAGTATTTTTCTCAATCCTACGTGTAAAATTGTGCGTTAGATATTTGTCACTGAACAGCACAAAACGTATAGACAATGAATAAACCAATGTAAAATGTGCCATTTTAGGCTATACAAAGTATTTATCAATCAATTAAATCATGATTAAAGTGATCAGATCATGATAAGATATCAATCAATCACGTTTTGATATCAAACAAGTAATTAATCAAGTGCAAAATTCGAAAAAACGTCCCCTCGCCTTTTTACAAACTGTCAATCAGTCGATCAATCAATCAATCAATCAAACGATCAATCAATCAATGTATTGATCAATCATGATCACAAACCATCGATCAATCCATCCACATATCTTTTCCGTTGAATTTATGAAAGAAAATACCTTTAATTCGCTTTTGATCAATCGACTTTTGCGTATTATTATGGCACCCTCAACGGAGTTGGGGTGACATACTGTTATTCTACGTTTCTTTTTTTTTCTTATTTTTCTTCCACACATTTTATCCGCGCGAGTTCTTGGAATCCAATGGACCAATGTTGATGGAACTCTACTACAAGGCTGCCGTTACCATGGAAACAGTTAAACTATCAAAAATTCTAACTCTTTCGTTATAAGACCCAACTGAATGAAACTTTATGAAAATGTTACCCAGTATGCTAAGATGTCAAGACAATATTTGGATAGTCCAAAATGGCCGCCGTTGTCATGGAAACTGGGGGCAAGTTTTACATTGACCCTATGTGAAAATGCATAGAATCAGCATTTTCTTGAAGAGTATTTCACCAAAGTCAATGAAACTGTATTGATATATAACAAGATATGTGGCAATGAGATGTCTGCTTCTAGAATTTTGGAATTATCCACTGTAACCATGGAAACAGCAAAAATGTCCAAAATTTCCCAAAAAATCAAAATGCTCCAAACTTGATAAAACTTCACAAAATGTCAACTGAAATGTGCAGAGTTGCTATTTGTCTTTGGAATTTTCAAAATGGCCGCCGTTGCCATGGAAAAAGCACCCAAAAAAAACATCAGCTGACTGCGGTATGGGCTTCGCTCGTTGTTGAAGGCCGTATAGTGACCTATAAATGGTTATTTCTGTGTCATTTTGTCTCTTGTGGATAGTTGTCTCATTGGCAATCATACCGCATCTTCTTTTTTATTTATAAAACAGCTCGTAAATTTGAGGCAAAATTCTGTAATCAAGAGTATGTGCATACGATCAAATACAAATCTGTACTGCAAAACATCTTCTAGAATATGCTAGAAGAAAATAATGTATAATTTAACGTGCTTCTATTCTGTACAAAAAACGTGCTTTGAAGAGAAAATCGCCACCGAGAGAGAGAGAGAGAGAGAAACACTTAGAGTACATATTAGTGACATTTCTGTACTTGCATTAAAGTACACATCCGTGAATCACACACCTGCTAAAATATACACATTAGCTGAAATCAATCGATGAACGTGTAATTTAATTGTACAAGATAAGATACATGTATCGTGTGATACGCGAGCTATTAAAGAGCAAAAATGAACAGTTAGTATGCCGCTCCGTCAATATATACACATGTTGTCTGTCCAAGGTCCCCTCTAAAAAGAATATAAATGTGCTAAGTCCACGATAATATACTTGCGCATCACGTGACGCCACGTTCTTCCTCGCGCGTGGGTCTATTCTTAGATTATAAAGAATTCCCAAACTATGTATAGAACTCAACCTTATTCTACGGGAAGAGAAAATCAAAGACATGCCAATTCCAGCATGTATAATAGATGTGCCGTTTGACTTTGGTACACTCAAAATAGTTGCTGCTACTGTGACAATCTCCGCTATTGCTTGCAATAGCAAATCTAGTGTTAGAATAACTCAATCGCCATTCATTTTTTCTAATGTAAAAGGAGGGGGAGAGTATTTTTCTCAATCCTACGTGTAAAATTGTGCGTTAGATATTTGTCACTGAACAGCACAAAACGTATAGACAATGAATAAACCAATGTAAAATGTGCCATTTTAGGCTATACAAAGTATTTATCAATCAATTAAATCATGATTAAAGTGATCAGATCATGATAAGAGATCAATCAATCACGTTTTGATATCAAACAAGTAATTAATCAAGTGCAAAATTCGAAAAAACGTCCCCTCGCCTTTTTACAAACTGTCAATCAGTCGATCAATCAATCAATCAATCAATCAAACGATCAATCAATCAATGTATTGATCAATCATGATCACAAACCATCGATCAATCCATCCACATATCTTTTCCGTTGAATTTATGAAAGAAAATACCTTTAATTCGCTTTTGATCAATCGACTTTTGCGTATTATTATGGCACCCTCAACGGAGTTGGGGTGACATACTGTTATTCTACGTTTCTTTTTTTTTCTTATTTTTCTTCCACACATTTTATCCGCGCGAGTTCTTGGAATCCAATGGACCAATGTTGATGGAACTCTACTACAAGGCTGCCGTTACCATGGAAACAGTTAAACTATCAAAAATTCTAACTCTTTCGTTATAAGACCCAACTGAATGAAACTTTATGAAAATGTTACCCAGTATGCTAAGATGTCAAGACAATATTTGGATAGTCCAAAATGGCCGCCGTTGTCATGGAAACTGGGGGCAAGTTTTACATTGACCCTATGTGAAAATGCATAGAATCAGCATTTTCTTGAAGAGTATTTCACCAAAGTCAATGAAACTGTATTGATATATAACATGACATGTGGCAATGAGATGTCTGCTTCTAGAATTTTGGAATTATCCACTGTAACCATGGAAACAGCAAAAATGTCCCAAAAAATCAAAATGCTCCAAACTTGATAAAACTTCAGAAAATGTCAACTGAAATGTGCAGAGTTGCTATTTGTCTTTGGAATTTTCAAAATGGCCGCCGTTGCCATGGAAAAAGCACCCAAAAAAAACATCAGCTGACTGCGGTATGGGCTTCGCTCGTTGTTGAAGGCCGTATAGTGACCTATAAATGTTTATTTCTGTGTCATTTTGTCTCTTGTTGATAGTTGTCTCATTGGCAATCATACCGCATCTTCTTTTTTATTTATAAAACAGCTCGTAAATTTGAGGCAAAATTCTGTAATCAAGAGTATGTGCATACGATCAAATACAAATCTGTACTGCAAAACATCTTCTAGAATATGCTAGAAGAAAATAATGTATAATTTAACGTGCTTCTATATTCTGTACAAAAAACGTGCTTTGAAGAGAAAATCGCCACCGAGAGAGAGAGAGAGAGAGAAACACTAAGAGTACATATTAGTGACATTTCTGTACTTGCATTAAAGTACACATCCGTGAATCACACACCTGCTAAAATATACACATTAGCTGAAATCAATCGATGAACGTGTAATTTAATTGTACAAGATAAGATACATGTATCGTGTGATACGCGAGCTATTAAAGAGCAAAAATGAACAGTTAGTATGCCGCTCCGTCAATATATACACATGTTGTCTGTCCAAGGTCCCCTCTAAAAAGAATATAAATGTGCTAAGTCCACGATAATATACTTGCGCATCACGTGACGCCACGTTCTTCCTCGCGCGTGGGTCTATTCTTAGATTATAAAGAATTCCCAAACTATGTATAGAACTCAACCTTATTCTACGGGAAGAGAAAATCAAAGACATGCCAATTCCAGCATGTATAATAGATGTGCCGTTTGACTTTGGTACACTCAAAATAGTTGCTGCTACTGTGACAATCTCCGCTATTGCTTGCAATAGCAAATCTAGTGTTAGAATAACTCAATCGCCATTCATTTTTTCTAATGTAAAAGGAGGGGGAGAGTATTTTTCTCAATCCTACGTGTAAAATTGTGCGTTAGATATTTGTCACTGAACAGCACAAAACGTATAGACAATGAATAAACCAATGTAAAATGTGCCATTTTAGGCTATACAAAGTATTTATCAATCAATTAAATCATGATTAAAGTGATCAGATCATGATAAGAGATCAATCAATCACGTTTTGATATCAAACAAGTAATTAATCAAGTGCAAAATTCGAAAAAACGTCCCCTCGCCTTTTTACAAACTGTCAATCAGTCGATCAATCAATCAATCAATCAATCAAACGATCAATCAATCAATGTATTGATCAATCATGATCACAAACCATCGATCAATCCATCCACATATCTTTTCCGTTGAATTTATGAAAGAAAATACCTTTAATTCGCTTTTGATCAATCGACTTTTGCGTATTATTATGGCACCCTCAACGGAGTTGGGGTGACATACTGTTATTCTACGTTTCTTTTTTTTTCTTATTTTTCTTCCACACATTTTATCCGCGCGAGTTCTTGGAATCCAATGGACCAATGTTGATGGAACTCTACTACAAGGCTGCCGTTACCATGGAAACAGTTAAACTATCAAAAATTCTAACTCTTTCGTTATAAGACCCAACTGAATGAAACTTTATGAAAATGTTACCCAGTATGCTAAGATGTCAAGACAATATTTGGATAGTCCAAAATGGCCGCCGTTGTCATGGAAACTGGGGGCAAGTTTTACATTGACCCTATGTGAAAATGCATAGAATCAGCATTTTCTTGAAGAGTATTTCACCAAAGTCAATGAAACTGTATTGATATATAACATGACATGTGGCAATGAGATGTCTGCTTCTAGAATTTTGGAATTATCCACTGTAACCATGGAAACAGCAAAAATGTCCCAAAAAATCAAAATGCTCCAAACTTGATAAAACTTCAGAAAATGTCAACTGAAATGTGCAGAGTTGCTATTTGTCTTTGGAATTTTCAAAATGGCCGCCGTTGCCATGGAAAAAGCACCCAAAAAAAACATCAGCTGACTGCGGTATGGGCTTCGCTCGTTGTTGAAGGCCGTATAGTGACCTATAAATGTTTATTTCTGTGTCATTTTGTCTCTTGTTGATAGTTGTCTCATTGGCAATCATACCGCATCTTCTTTTTTATTTATAAAACAGCTCGTAAATTTGAGGCAAAATTCTGTAATCAAGAGTATGTGCATACGATCAAATACAAATCTGTACTGCAAAACATCTTCTAGAATATGCTAGAAGAAAATAATGTATAATTTAACGTGCTTCTATATTCTGTACAAAAAACGTGCTTTGAAGAGAAAATCGCCACCGAGAGAGAGAGAGAGAGAGAAACACTAAGAGTACATATTAGTGACATTTCTGTACTTGCATTAAAGTACACATCCGTGAATCACACACCTGCTAAAATATACACATTAGCTGAAATCAATCGATGAACGTGTAATTTAATTGTACAAGATAAGATACATGTATCGTGTGATACGCGAGCTATTAAAGAGCAAAAATGAACAGTTAGTATGCCGCTCCGTCAATATATACACATGTTGTCTGTCCAAGGTCCCCTCTAAAAAGAATATAAATGTGCTAAGTCCACGATAATATACTTGCGCATCACGTGACGCCACGTTCTTCCTCGCGCGTGGGTCTATTCTTAGATTATAAAGAATTCCCAAACTATGTATAGAACTCAACCTTATTCTACGGGAAGAGAAAATCAAAGACATGCCAATTCCAGCATGTATAATAGATGTGCCGTTTGACTTTGGTACACTCAAAATAGTTGCTGCTACTGTGACAATCTCCGCTATTGCTTGCAATAGCAAATCTAGTGTTAGAATAACTCAATCGCCATTCATTTTTTCTAATGTAAAAGGAGGGGGAGAGTATTTTTCTCAATCCTACGTGTAAAATTGTGCGTTAGATATTTGTCACTGAACAGCACAAAACGTATAGACAATGAATAAACCAATGTAAAATGTGCCATTTTAGGCTATACAAAGTATTTATCAATCAATTAAATCATGATTAAAGTGATCAGATCATGATAAGAGATCAATCAATCACGTTTTGATATCAAACAAGTAATTAATCAAGTGCAAAATTCGAAAAAACGTCCCCTCGCCTTTTTACAAACTGTCAATCAGTCGATCAATCAATCAATCAATCAATCAAACGATCAATCAATCAATGTATTGATCAATCATGATCACAAACCATCGATCAATCCATCCACATATCTTTTCCGTTGAATTTATGAAAGAAAATACCTTTAATTCGCTTTTGATCAATCGACTTTTGCGTATTATTATGGCACCCTCAACGGAGTTGGGGTGACATACTGTTATTCTACGTTTCTTTTTTTTTCTTATTTTTCTTCCACACATTTTATCCGCGCGAGTTCTTGGAATCCAATGGACCAATGTTGATGGAACTCTACTACAAGGCTGCCGTTACCATGGAAACAGTTAAACTATCAAAAATTCTAACTCTTTCGTTATAAGACCCAACTGAATGAAACTTTATGAAAATGTTACCCAGTATGCTAAGATGTCAAGACAATATTTGGATAGTCCAAAATGGCCGCCGTTGTCATGGAAACTGGGGGCAAGTTTTACATTGACCCTATGTGAAAATGCATAGAATCAGCATTTTCTTGAAGAGTATTTCACCAAAGTCAATGAAACTGTATTGATATATAACATGACATGTGGCAATGAGATGTCTGCTTCTAGAATTTTGGAATTATCCACTGTAACCATGGAAACAGCAAAAATGTCCCAAAAAATCAAAATGCTCCAAACTTGATAAAACTTCAGAAAATGTCAACTGAAATGTGCAGAGTTGCTATTTGTCTTTGGAATTTTCAAAATGGCCGCCGTTGCCATGGAAAAAGCACCCAAAAAAAACATCAGCTGACTGCGGTATGGGCTTCGCTCGTTGTTGAAGGCCGTATAGTGACCTATAAATGTTTATTTCTGTGTCATTTTGTCTCTTGTTGATAGTTGTCTCATTGGCAATCATACCGCATCTTCTTTTTTATTTATAAAACAGCTCGTAAATTTGAGGCAAAATTCTGTAATCAAGAGTATGTGCATACGATCAAATACAAATCTGTACTGCAAAACATCTTCTAGAATATGCTAGAAGAAAATAATGTATAATTTAACGTGCTTCTATATTCTGTACAAAAAACGTGCTTTGAAGAGAAAATCGCCACCGAGAGAGAGAGAGAGAGAGAAACACTAAGAGTACATATTAGTGACATTTCTGTACTTGCATTAAAGTACACATCCGTGAATCACACACCTGCTAAAATATACACATTAGCTGAAATCAATCGATGAACGTGTAATTTAATTGTACAAGATAAGATACATGTATCGTGTGATACGCGAGCTATTAAAGAGCAAAAATGAACAGTTAGTATGCCGCTCCGTCAATATATACACATGTTGTCTGTCCAAGGTCCCCTCTAAAAAGAATATAAATGTGCTAAGTCCACGATAATATACTTGCGCATCACGTGACGCCACGTTCTTCCTCGCGCGTGGGTCTATTCTTAGATTATAAAGAATTCCCAAACTATGTATAGAACTCAACCTTATTCTACGGGAAGAGAAAATCAAAGACATGCCAATTCCAGCATGTATAATAGATGTGCCGTTTGACTTTGGTACACTCAAAATAGTTGCTGCTACTGTGACAATCTCCGCTATTGCTTGCAATAGCAAATCTAGTGTTAGAATAACTCAATCGCCATTCATTTTTTCTAATGTAAAAGGAGGGGGAGAGTATTTTTCTCAATCCTACGTGTAAAATTGTGCGTTAGATATTTGTCACTGAACAGCACAAAACGTATAGACAATGAATAAACCAATGTAAAATGTGCCATTTTAGGCTATACAAAGTATTTATCAATCAATTAAATCATGATTAAAGTGATCAGATCATGATAAGAGATCAATCAATCACGTTTTGATATCAAACAAGTAATTAATCAAGTGCAAAATTCGAAAAAACGTCCCCTCGCCTTTTTACAAACTGTCAATCAGTCGATCAATCAATCAATCAATCAATCAAACGATCAATCAATCAATGTATTGATCAATCATGATCACAAACCATCGATCAATCCATCCACATATCTTTTCCGTTGAATTTATGAAAGAAAATACCTTTAATTCGCTTTTGATCAATCGACTTTTGCGTATTATTATGGCACCCTCAACGGAGTTGGGGTGACATACTGTTATTCTACGTTTCTTTTTTTTTCTTATTTTTCTTCCACACATTTTATCCGCGCGAGTTCTTGGAATCCAATGGACCAATGTTGATGGAACTCTACTACAAGGCTGCCGTTACCATGGAAACAGTTAAACTATCAAAAATTCTAACTCTTTCGTTATAAGACCCAACTGAATGAAACTTTATGAAAATGTTACCCAGTATGCTAAGATGTCAAGACAATATTTGGATAGTCCAAAATGGCCGCCGTTGTCATGGAAACTGGGGGCAAGTTTTACATTGACCCTATGTGAAAATGCATAGAATCAGCATTTTCTTGAAGAGTATTTCACCAAAGTCAATGAAACTGTATTGATATATAACATGACATGTGGCAATGAGATGTCTGCTTCTAGAATTTTGGAATTATCCACTGTAACCATGGAAACAGCAAAAATGTCCCAAAAAATCAAAATGCTCCAAACTTGATAAAACTTCAGAAAATGTCAACTGAAATGTGCAGAGTTGCTATTTGTCTTTGGAATTTTCAAAATGGCCGCCGTTGCCATGGAAAAAGCACCCAAAAAAAACATCAGCTGACTGCGGTATGGGCTTCGCTCGTTGTTGAAGGCCGTATAGTGACCTATAAATGTTTATTTCTGTGTCATTTTGTCTCTTGTTGATAGTTGTCTCATTGGCAATCATACCGCATCTTCTTTTTTATTTATAAAACAGCTCGTAAATTTGAGGCAAAATTCTGTAATCAAGAGTATGTGCATACGATCAAATACAAATCTGTACTGCAAAACATCTTCTAGAATATGCTAGAAGAAAATAATGTATAATTTAACGTGCTTCTATATTCTGTACAAAAAACGTGCTTTGAAGAGAAAATCGCCACCGAGAGAGAGAGAGAGAGAGAAACACTAAGAGTACATATTAGTGACATTTCTGTACTTGCATTAAAGTACACATCCGTGAATCACACACCTGCTAAAATATACACATTAGCTGAAATCAATCGATGAACGTGTAATTTAATTGTACAAGATAAGATACATGTATCGTGTGATACGCGAGCTATTAAAGAGCAAAAATGAACAGTTAGTATGCCGCTCCGTCAATATATACACATGTTGTCTGTCCAAGGTCCCCTCTAAAAAGAATATAAATGTGCTAAGTCCACGATAATATACTTGCGCATCACGTGACGCCACGTTCTTCCTCGCGCGTGGGTCTATTCTTAGATTATAAAGAATTCCCAAACTATGTATAGAACTCAACCTTATTCTACGGGAAGAGAAAATCAAAGACATGCCAATTCCAGCATGTATAATAGATGTGCCGTTTGACTTTGGTACACTCAAAATAGTTGCTGCTACTGTGACAATCTCCGCTATTGCTTGCAATAGCAAATCTAGTGTTAGAATAACTCAATCGCCATTCATTTTTTCTAATGTAAAAGGAGGGGGAGAGTATTTTTCTCAATCCTACGTGTAAAATTGTGCGTTAGATATTTGTCACTGAACAGCACAAAACGTATAGACAATGAATAAACCAATGTAAAATGTGCCATTTTAGGCTATACAAAGTATTTATCAATCAATTAAATCATGATTAAAGTGATCAGATCATGATAAGAGATCAATCAATCACGTTTTGATATCAAACAAGTAATTAATCAAGTGCAAAATTCGAAAAAACGTCCCCTCGCCTTTTTACAAACTGTCAATCAGTCGATCAATCAATCAATCAATCAATCAAACGATCAATCAATCAATGTATTGATCAATCATGATCACAAACCATCGATCAATCCATCCACATATCTTTTCCGTTGAATTTATGAAAGAAAATACCTTTAATTCGCTTTTGATCAATCGACTTTTGCGTATTATTATGGCACCCTCAACGGAGTTGGGGTGACATACTGTTATTCTACGTTTCTTTTTTTTTCTTATTTTTCTTCCACACATTTTATCCGCGCGAGTTCTTGGAATCCAATGGACCAATGTTGATGGAACTCTACTACAAGGCTGCCGTTACCATGGAAACAGTTAAACTATCAAAAATTCTAACTCTTTCGTTATAAGACCCAACTGAATGAAACTTTATGAAAATGTTACCCAGTATGCTAAGATGTCAAGACAATATTTGGATAGTCCAAAATGGCCGCCGTTGTCATGGAAACTGGGGGCAAGTTTTACATTGACCCTATGTGAAAATGCATAGAATCAGCATTTTCTTGAAGAGTATTTCACCAAAGTCAATGAAACTGTATTGATATATAACATGACATGTGGCAATGAGATGTCTGCTTCTAGAATTTTGGAATTATCCACTGTAACCATGGAAACAGCAAAAATGTCCCAAAAAATCAAAATGCTCCAAACTTGATAAAACTTCAGAAAATGTCAACTGAAATGTGCAGAGTTGCTATTTGTCTTTGGAATTTTCAAAATGGCCGCCGTTGCCATGGAAAAAGCACCCAAAAAAAACATCAGCTGACTGCGGTATGGGCTTCGCTCGTTGTTGAAGGCCGTATAGTGACCTATAAATGTTTATTTCTGTGTCATTTTGTCTCTTGTTGATAGTTGTCTCATTGGCAATCATACCGCATCTTCTTTTTTATTTATAAAACAGCTCGTAAATTTGAGGCAAAATTCTGTAATCAAGAGTATGTGCATACGATCAAATACAAATCTGTACTGCAAAACATCTTCTAGAATATGCTAGAAGAAAATAATGTATAATTTAACGTGCTTCTATATTCTGTACAAAAAACGTGCTTTGAAGAGAAAATCGCCACCGAGAGAGAGAGAGAGAGAGAAACACTAAGAGTACATATTAGTGACATTTCTGTACTTGCATTAAAGTACACATCCGTGAATCACACACCTGCTAAAATATACACATTAGCTGAAATCAATCGATGAACGTGTAATTTAATTGTACAAGATAAGATACATGTATCGTGTGATACGCGAGCTATTAAAGAGCAAAAATGAACAGTTAGTATGCCGCTCCGTCAATATATACACATGTTGTCTGTCCAAGGTCCCCTCTAAAAAGAATATAAATGTGCTAAGTCCACGATAATATACTTGCGCATCACGTGACGCCACGTTCTTCCTCGCGCGTGGGTCTATTCTTAGATTATAAAGAATTCCCAAACTATGTATAGAACTCAACCTTATTCTACGGGAAGAGAAAATCAAAGACATGCCAATTCCAGCATGTATAATAGATGTGCCGTTTGACTTTGGTACACTCAAAATAGTTGCTGCTACTGTGACAATCTCCGCTATTGCTTGCAATAGCAAATCTAGTGTTAGAATAACTCAATCGCCATTCATTTTTTCTAATGTAAAAGGAGGGGGAGAGTATTTTTCTCAATCCTACGTGTAAAATTGTGCGTTAGATATTTGTCACTGAACAGCACAAAACGTATAGACAATGAATAAACCAATGTAAAATGTGCCATTTTAGGCTATACAAAGTATTTATCAATCAATTAAATCATGATTAAAGTGATCAGATCATGATAAGAGATCAATCAATCACGTTTTGATATCAAACAAGTAATTAATCAAGTGCAAAATTCGAAAAAACGTCCCCTCGCCTTTTTACAAACTGTCAATCAGTCGATCAATCAATCAATCAATCAATCAAACGATCAATCAATCAATGTATTGATCAATCATGATCACAAACCATCGATCAATCCATCCACATATCTTTTCCGTTGAATTTATGAAAGAAAATACCTTTAATTCGCTTTTGATCAATCGACTTTTGCGTATTATTATGGCACCCTCAACGGAGTTGGGGTGACATACTGTTATTCTACGTTTCTTTTTTTTTCTTATTTTTCTTCCACACATTTTATCCGCGCGAGTTCTTGGAATCCAATGGACCAATGTTGATGGAACTCTACTACAAGGCTGCCGTTACCATGGAAACAGTTAAACTATCAAAAATTCTAACTCTTTCGTTATAAGACCCAACTGAATGAAACTTTATGAAAATGTTACCCAGTATGCTAAGATGTCAAGACAATATTTGGATAGTCCAAAATGGCCGCCGTTGTCATGGAAACTGGGGGCAAGTTTTACATTGACCCTATGTGAAAATGCATAGAATCAGCATTTTCTTGAAGAGTATTTCACCAAAGTCAATGAAACTGTATTGATATATAACATGACATGTGGCAATGAGATGTCTGCTTCTAGAATTTTGGAATTATCCACTGTAACCATGGAAACAGCAAAAATGTCCCAAAAAATCAAAATGCTCCAAACTTGATAAAACTTCAGAAAATGTCAACTGAAATGTGCAGAGTTGCTATTTGTCTTTGGAATTTTCAAAATGGCCGCCGTTGCCATGGAAAAAGCACCCAAAAAAAACATCAGCTGACTGCGGTATGGGCTTCGCTCGTTGTTGAAGGCCGTATAGTGACCTATAAATGTTTATTTCTGTGTCATTTTGTCTCTTGTTGATAGTTGTCTCATTGGCAATCATACCGCATCTTCTTTTTTATTTATAAAACAGCTCGTAAATTTGAGGCAAAATTCTGTAATCAAGAGTATGTGCATACGATCAAATACAAATCTGTACTGCAAAACATCTTCTAGAATATGCTAGAAGAAAATAATGTATAATTTAACGTGCTTCTATATTCTGTACAAAAAACGTGCTTTGAAGAGAAAATCGCCACCGAGAGAGAGAGAGAGAGAGAAACACTAAGAGTACATATTAGTGACATTTCTGTACTTGCATTAAAGTACACATCCGTGAATCACACACCTGCTAAAATATACACATTAGCTGAAATCAATCGATGAACGTGTAATTTAATTGTACAAGATAAGATACATGTATCGTGTGATACGCGAGCTATTAATGAGCAAAAATGAACAGTTAGTATGCCGCTCCGTCAATATATACACATGTTGTCTGTCCAAGGTCCCCTCTAAAAAGAATATAAATGTGCTAAGTCCACGATAATATACTTGCGCATCACGTGACGCCACGTTCTTCCTCGCGCGTGGGTCTATTCTTAGATTATAAAGAATTCCCAAACTATGTATAGAACTCAACCTTATTCTACGGGAAGAGAAAATCAAAGACATGCCAATTCCAGCATGTATAATAGATGTGCCGTTTGACTTTGGTACACTCAAAATAGTTGCTGCTACTGTGACAATCTCCGCTATTGCTTGCAATAGCAAATCTAGTGTTAGAATAACTCAATCGCCATTCATTTTTTCTAATGTAAAAGGAGGGGGAGAGTATTTTTCTCAATCCTACGTGTAAAATTGTGCGTTAGATATTTGTCACTGAACAGCACAAAACGTATAGACAATGAATAAACCAATGTAAAATGTGCCATTTTAGGCTATACAAAGTATTTATCAATCAATTAAATCATGATTAAAGTGATCAGATCATGATAAGAGATCAATCAATCACGTTTTGATATCAAACAAGTAATTAATCAAGTGCAAAATTCGAAAAAACGTCCCCTCGCCTTTTTACAAACTGTCAATCAGTCGATCAATCAATCAATCAATCAATCAAACGATCAATCAATCAATGTATTGATCAATCATGATCACAAACCATCGATCAATCCATCCACATATCTTTTCCGTTGAATTTATGAAAGAAAATACCTTTAATTCGCTTTTGATCAATCGACTTTTGCGTATTATTATGGCACCCTCAACGGAGTTGGGGTGACATACTGTTATTCTACGTTTCTTTTTTTTTCTTATTTTTCTTCCACACATTTTATCCGCGCGAGTTCTTGGAATCCAATGGACCAATGTTGATGGAACTCTACTACAAGGCTGCCGTTACCATGGAAACAGTTAAACTATCAAAAATTCTAACTCTTTCGTTATAAGACCCAACTGAATGAAACTTTATGAAAATGTTACCCAGTATGCTAAGATGTCAAGACAATATTTGGATAGTCCAAAATGGCCGCCGTTGTCATGGAAACTGGGGGCAAGTTTTACATTGACCCTATGTGAAAATGCATAGAATCAGCATTTTCTTGAAGAGTATTTCACCAAAGTCAATGAAACTGTATTGATATATAACATGACATGTGGCAATGAGATGTCTGCTTCTAGAATTTTGGAATTATCCACTGTAACCATGGAAACAGCAAAAATGTCCCAAAAAATCAAAATGCTCCAAACTTGATAAAACTTCAGAAAATGTCAACTGAAATGTGCAGAGTTGCTATTTGTCTTTGGAATTTTCAAAATGGCCGCCGTTGCCATGGAAAAAGCACCCAAAAAAAACATCAGCTGACTGCGGTATGGGCTTCGCTCGTTGTTGAAGGCCGTATAGTGACCTATAAATGTTTATTTCTGTGTCATTTTGTCTCTTGTTGATAGTTGTCTCATTGGCAATCATACCGCATCTTCTTTTTTATTTATAAAACAGCTCGTAAATTTGAGGCAAAATTCTGTAATCAAGAGTATGTGCATACGATCAAATACAAATCTGTACTGCAAAACATCTTCTAGAATATGCTAGAAGAAAATAATGTATAATTTAACGTGCTTCTATATTCTGTACAAAAAACGTGCTTTGAAGAGAAAATCGCCACCGAGAGAGAGAGAGAGAGAGAAACACTAAGAGTACATATTAGTGACATTTCTGTACTTGCATTAAAGTACACATCCGTGAATCACACACCTGCTAAAATATACACATTAGCTGAAATCAATCGATGAACGTGTAATTTAATTGTACAAGATAAGATACATGTATCGTGTGATACGCGAGCTATTAAAGAGCAAAAATGAACAGTTAGTATGCCGCTCCGTCAATATATACACATGTTGTCTGTCCAAGGTCCCCTCTAAAAAGAATATAAATGTGCTAAGTCCACGATAATATACTTGCGCATCACGTGACGCCACGTTCTTCCTCGCGCGTGGGTCTATTCTTAGATTATAAAGAATTCCCAAACTATGTATAGAACTCAACCTTATTCTACGGGAAGAGAAAATCAAAGACATGCCAATTCCAGCATGTATAATAGATGTGCCGTTTGACTTTGGTACACTCAAAATAGTTGCTGCTACTGTGACAATCTCCGCTATTGCTTGCAATAGCAAATCTAGTGTTAGAATAACTCAATCGCCATTCATTTTTTCTAATGTAAAAGGAGGGGGAGAGTATTTTTCTCAATCCTACGTGTAAAATTGTGCGTTAGATATTTGTCACTGAACAGCACAAAACGTATAGACAATGAATAAACCAATGTAAAATGTGCCATTTTAGGCTATACAAAGTATTTATCAATCAATTAAATCATGATTAAAGTGATCAGATCATGATAAGAGATCAATCAATCACGTTTTGATATCAAACAAGTAATTAATCAAGTGCAAAATTCGAAAAAACGTCCCCTCGCCTTTTTACAAACTGTCAATCAGTCGATCAATCAATCAATCAATCAATCAAACGATCAATCAATCAATGTATTGATCAATCATGATCACAAACCATCGATCAATCCATCCACATATCTTTTCCGTTGAATTTATGAAAGAAAATACCTTTAATTCGCTTTTGATCAATCGACTTTTGCGTATTATTATGGCACCCTCAACGGAGTTGGGGTGACATACTGTTATTCTACGTTTCTTTTTTTTTCTTATTTTTCTTCCACACATTTTATCCGCGCGAGTTCTTGGAATCCAATGGACCAATGTTGATGGAACTCTACTACAAGGCTGCCGTTACCATGGAAACAGTTAAACTATCAAAAATTCTAACTCTTTCGTTATAAGACCCAACTGAATGAAACTTTATGAAAATGTTACCCAGTATGCTAAGATGTCAAGACAATATTTGGATAGTCCAAAATGGCCGCCGTTGTCATGGAAACTGGGGGCAAGTTTTACATTGACCCTATGTGAAAATGCATAGAATCAGCATTTTCTTGAAGAGTATTTCACCAAAGTCAATGAAACTGTATTGATATATAACATGACATGTGGCAATGAGATGTCTGCTTCTAGAATTTTGGAATTATCCACTGTAACCATGGAAACAGCAAAAATGTCCCAAAAAATCAAAATGCTCCAAACTTGATAAAACTTCAGAAAATGTCAACTGAAATGTGCAGAGTTGCTATTTGTCTTTGGAATTTTCAAAATGGCCGCCGTTGCCATGGAAAAAGCACCCAAAAAAAACATCAGCTGACTGCGGTATGGGCTTCGCTCGTTGTTGAAGGCCGTATAGTGACCTATAAATGTTTATTTCTGTGTCATTTTGTCTCTTGTTGATAGTTGTCTCATTGGCAATCATACCGCATCTTCTTTTTTATTTATAAAACAGCTCGTAAATTTGAGGCAAAATTCTGTAATCAAGAGTATGTGCATACGATCAAATACAAATCTGTACTGCAAAACATCTTCTAGAATATGCTAGAAGAAAATAATGTATAATTTAACGTGCTTCTATATTCTGTACAAAAAACGTGCTTTGAAGAGAAAATCGCCACCGAGAGAGAGAGAGAGAGAGAAACACTAAGAGTACATATTAGTGACATTTCTGTACTTGCATTAAAGTACACATCCGTGAATCACACACCTGCTAAAATATACACATTAGCTGAAATCAATCGATGAACGTGTAATTTAATTGTACAAGATAAGATACATGTATCGTGTGATACGCGAGCTATTAAAGAGCAAAAATGAACAGTTAGTATGCCGCTCCGTCAATATATACACATGTTGTCTGTCCAAGGTCCCCTCTAAAAAGAATATAAATGTGCTAAGTCCACGATAATATACTTGCGCATCACGTGACGCCACGTTCTTCCTCGCGCGTGGGTCTATTCTTAGATTATAAAGAATTCCCAAACTATGTATAGAACTCAACCTTATTCTACGGGAAGAGAAAATCAAAGACATGCCAATTCCAGCATGTATAATAGATGTGCCGTTTGACTTTGGTACACTCAAAATAGTTGCTGCTACTGTGACAATCTCCGCTATTGCTTGCAATAGCAAATCTAGTGTTAGAATAACTCAATCGCCATTCATTTTTTCTAATGTAAAAGGAGGGGGAGAGTATTTTTCTCAATCCTACGTGTAAAATTGTGCGTTAGATATTTGTCACTGAACAGCACAAAACGTATAGACAATGAATAAACCAATGTAAAATGTGCCATTTTAGGCTATACAAAGTATTTATCAATCAATTAAATCATGATTAAAGTGATCAGATCATGATAAGAGATCAATCAATCACGTTTTGATATCAAACAAGTAATTAATCAAGTGCAAAATTCGAAAAAACGTCCCCTCGCCTTTTTACAAACTGTCAATCAGTCGATCAATCAATCAATCAATCAATCAAACGATCAATCAATCAATGTATTGATCAATCATGATCACAAACCATCGATCAATCCATCCACATATCTTTTCCGTTGAATTTATGAAAGAAAATACCTTTAATTCGCTTTTGATCAATCGACTTTTGCGTATTATTATGGCACCCTCAACGGAGTTGGGGTGACATACTGTTATTCTACGTTTCTTTTTTTTTCTTATTTTTCTTCCACACATTTTATCCGCGCGAGTTCTTGGAATCCAATGGACCAATGTTGATGGAACTCTACTACAAGGCTGCCGTTACCATGGAAACAGTTAAACTATCAAAAATTCTAACTCTTTCGTTATAAGACCCAACTGAATGAAACTTTATGAAAATGTTACCCAGTATGCTAAGATGTCAAGACAATATTTGGATAGTCCAAAATGGCCGCCGTTGTCATGGAAACTGGGGGCAAGTTTTACATTGACCCTATGTGAAAATGCATAGAATCAGCATTTTCTTGAAGAGTATTTCACCAAAGTCAATGAAACTGTATTGATATATAACATGACATGTGGCAATGAGATGTCTGCTTCTAGAATTTTGGAATTATCCACTGTAACCATGGAAACAGCAAAAATGTCCCAAAAAATCAAAATGCTCCAAACTTGATAAAACTTCAGAAAATGTCAACTGAAATGTGCAGAGTTGCTATTTGTCTTTGGAATTTTCAAAATGGCCGCCGTTGCCATGGAAAAAGCACCCAAAAAAAACATCAGCTGACTGCGGTATGGGCTTCGCTCGTTGTTGAAGGCCGTATAGTGACCTATAAATGTTTATTTCTGTGTCATTTTGTCTCTTGTTGATAGTTGTCTCATTGGCAATCATACCGCATCTTCTTTTTTATTTATAAAACAGCTCGTAAATTTGAGGCAAAATTCTGTAATCAAGAGTATGTGCATACGATCAAATACAAATCTGTACTGCAAAACATCTTCTAGAATATGCTAGAAGAAAATAATGTATAATTTAACGTGCTTCTATATTCTGTACAAAAAACGTGCTTTGAAGAGAAAATCGCCACCGAGAGAGAGAGAGAGAGAGAAACACTAAGAGTACATATTAGTGACATTTCTGTACTTGCATTAAAGTACACATCCGTGAATCACACACCTGCTAAAATATACACATTAGCTGAAATCAATCGATGAACGTGTAATTTAATTGTACAAGATAAGATACATGTATCGTGTGATACGCGAGCTATTAAAGAGCAAAAATGAACAGTTAGTATGCCGCTCCGTCAATATATACACATGTTGTCTGTCCAAGGTCCCCTCTAAAAAGAATATAAATGTGCTAAGTCCACGATAATATACTTGCGCATCACGTGACGCCACGTTCTTCCTCGCGCGTGGGTCTATTCTTAGATTATAAAGAATTCCCAAACTATGTATAGAACTCAACCTTATTCTACGGGAAGAGAAAATCAAAGACATGCCAATTCCAGCATGTATAATAGATGTGCCGTTTGACTTTGGTACACTCAAAATAGTTGCTGCTACTGTGACAATCTCCGCTATTGCTTGCAATAGCAAATCTAGTGTTAGAATAACTCAATCGCCATTCATTTTTTCTAATGTAAAAGGAGGGGGAGAGTATTTTTCTCAATCCTACGTGTAAAATTGTGCGTTAGATATTTGTCACTGAACAGCACAAAACGTATAGACAATGAATAAACCAATGTAAAATGTGCCATTTTAGGCTATACAAAGTATTTATCAATCAATTAAATCATGATTAAAGTGATCAGATCATGATAAGAGATCAATCAATCACGTTTTGATATCAAACAAGTAATTAATCAAGTGCAAAATTCGAAAAAACGTCCCCTCGCCTTTTTACAAACTGTCAATCAGTCGATCAATCAATCAATCAATCAATCAAACGATCAATCAATCAATGTATTGATCAATCATGATCACAAACCATCGATCAATCCATCCACATATCTTTTCCGTTGAATTTATGAAAGAAAATACCTTTAATTCGCTTTTGATCAATCGACTTTTGCGTATTATTATGGCACCCTCAACGGAGTTGGGGTGACATACTGTTATTCTACGTTTCTTTTTTTTTCTTATTTTTCTTCCACACATTTTATCCGCGCGAGTTCTTGGAATCCAATGGACCAATGTTGATGGAACTCTACTACAAGGCTGCCGTTACCATGGAAACAGTTAAACTATCAAAAATTCTAACTCTTTCGTTATAAGACCCAACTGAATGAAACTTTATGAAAATGTTACCCAGTATGCTAAGATGTCAAGACAATATTTGGATAGTCCAAAATGGCCGCCGTTGTCATGGAAACTGGGGGCAAGTTTTACATTGACCCTATGTGAAAATGCATAGAATCAGCATTTTCTTGAAGAGTATTTCACCAAAGTCAATGAAACTGTATTGATATATAACATGACATGTGGCAATGAGATGTCTGCTTCTAGAATTTTGGAATTATCCACTGTAACCATGGAAACAGCAAAA